>NW_024736507.1:0-11849 GCF_018991925.1 Homarus americanus
CCCTGATCGAGTATAACAAAATCCCCTGATCGAGTACAACAAAGCCCCCTCATCGAGTATAACAAAGGCCCCTGAACGAGTATAACAAACGCCCCTAATCGAGTATAACATAGCCCCCTGATGGAGTATAACAAAGGCCCCTTATGGAGTATTACAAAGGCCCCTGATCGAGTATTACAAAGGCCCCTGATCCAGTACAACAAAGGCCCTTGATCGAGTACAACAAATTCCCCTGATCGAGTATAACAAAGTCCCCTGGTCGAGTATAACAAAGTCCCCTGATCGAGTATAACAAAGTCCTCAGATCGTGTATAACAAAGTCCCCTGGGAGAGTATAACAAAGTCCCCTGATCGAGTATAACAAAGGACCTTGATTGAGTATAATAAAGGCCCCTGATCGAGTATAACAAAGGCCTTTGGTCGAGTATAACAAAGTCCCCTGATCAAGTAAAACAAAGGCCCTTAATTGAGTATAATAAAGGCCCCTCATCGAGTATAACAAAGTCCCCTGATCGAGTATAACAAAGTCCCATGGTCGAGTATAACATCGAGAATAACAAAGGCCCATGATCAAGTATAACAAACGCCCCCGGTTGAGTATAACACATACCCTGATCGAGTATAACATATCCCCTGATCGAGTATAGCAAAAGCCACTCATCGAGTATAACAAAGTCCCTTATCGAGAATAACAAAGGCCCCTGGTCGAGTATAACAAAGCCCGCCGATCGAATATTACAAAGTCCCCTGATCAATTATAACAAAGTCCCTGATCGAGTATAACAAAGTCCCCTGGTCGAGGAAACCAAAGCCCCCTGATCGAGTATAACAAAGTCCCCTCATCGAGTATAACAAAGTCCCCTGGTTGACAATAACAAAGTCCCCTGGTCGAATATATGAAAGTCCCCTAATCGAATATAACAAAGCCCCCTGATCGAGTATAACAAAGGCCACTGGTCGAACAAAACAAATCACCCTGGTCGAGTATAACAGAGCCCCCTCATCGAGTATAAGAAAGTCCCCTGATCAAGTATATCAAATCCCCCTGGTCGAGTATAATAATGGCCCTGATCGAGTATAACAAAGTTCCAGGGTCGAGAATAGTAATGTCCCCTAATCGTGTATAACAAAGGCCCCTCATCGAGTATAATAAAGTCCCCTTATCGAGTATAACAAATTCCCCTGCTTCGAGTACAACAAAAACCTCTTATATAGCATAACAAAGGCCCCTGATCGAGTATAACAAAGCCCGCCGATCGAATATTACAAAGTCCCCTGATCAAGTATAACAAAGTCCCCTGATCGAGTATAACAAAGGCCCCTGATCGAGTATAACAAAGGACCCTGATCGAGTATAACAATGGTCCCTGACCAAGTATAACATAGTCCCCTGCTCGAGTATAACAAAAGCCTCTCATCGTGTATTTCAAAGGCCCCTGATCGAGTATAACAAAGGCCCCTGATCGAGGCCCCTGATCGAGGCCTCTGATCAAGTATAACAAAGTCCCCTGGTCGAGTATAACAAAGTCCCCTGGTCGAGTCTAACAAATTCCCCTGATCGAGTATAACAAAGTCCCCTGATCGAGTATAACATATTCCCCTGATAGAGAATAACAAAAGCCCCTAATCGAGTATTACAAAGGTCCCTGATCGAGTATAACAAAGGGCCCTGATCGAGGACCCTGATCAAATATAACAAAGTCACCTGGTCGAGTATAACAAAGTCACCTGGTCGAGTCTAAAAAATTCCCCTGATCGAATATAACAAAGTCCCCAGATCAAGTATAACAAAGTCCCTTGGTCGAGTATAACAAAGTCCCCTGGTCGAGCATAACAAAGGCCCCTGGTCGAGTATAACAAAGTCCCCTGGTCGAGTATAACAAAGTCACCTGATCGAGCATAACAAAGGCCCCTGGTCGAGCATAACAAAGGCCTCTGGTCGAGTATAACAAAGTCTCCTGGTCGAGTATAACAAAGTCACCTGATCGAGTATAACAAAGGCCCCTGATCGAGTATAGCAAAGGACCCTGATCGAGTATAACAAAGGCCCCTGATCGAGTATAACATAGTTCCCTAATCGAGTATAACAAAAGCCCCTCATCGAGTACTACAAAGGCCCCTGATCGAGTATAACAAAGGCCCCTGATCGAGGCCCCTGATCAAGTATAACAAAGTCCCCAGGTCGAGTATAACAAAGTCCCCTGATCGAGTATAACAAAGCCCCTCATTGAGTATAACAAAGTCCCTGATCGAGTAAAACAAAGGCCCCTGATCGAGTATAACAAAGTCCCCTGATCGAGTATAACAAAGTCCCTGATCGAGTATAACAAAGTTTCTTAATCGAGTAAAACAAAGGCCCCTGATCGAGTATAACAAAGTCCCCTGATCGAGTATGACAAAGACCACTTATCGAGTATATCAAAGTCCCCTGATCGAGTATAACAAAGCCCCCTGATCGAGTATAATAAAGCCCCCAGATTGAGTATTTCCAAGCTCCCTCATCGAGTATTAGAAAGCCCCCTTTTCGAGTATTTCTAAGCCCCCTCATCGAATATAACAAATTCCCCTGATCGAGTATAACAAAGCCCCGTGATCGAGTATAACAAAGTCCCCTGATCGAGTATAACAAAGACCTCTTATCGAGTATAACAAAGGCCCCTCATCGAGTACAACAAAGGCCCCTGATCGAGTACAACAAAGGCCCCTGATCGAGTATAACAAAGCCCCCTCATCGAGTATAGCAAAGCCCCCTCATCGAGTATAACAAAGGCCCCTGATCGAGTATAACAAAGTTCCCTGATCGATTATAACATATCCCCTCATCGAGCATAACAAAGGCACCTGATCGAGCATAACAAAGGCCCCTGGTCGAGTATAACAAAGTCCCTGGTCGAGAATAACAAAGCCCCCTCATCGAGTATAAGATATCCCCTCATCGAGTATAACAAAGGCCCCTGAACGAGGCCCCTGATCAAGTATAACAAAAACCCCGAATCGAGTATAGCAAATTCCCATGATCGAGTATAACAAAATTCCCTGATCGAATATAACAAAGGCCCCTGATCAAGTATAACAAAGACCTCTGATCGAGTATAACAAATTCCCCTAATTGAATATAACAAAGGCCCCTGCTCGAGTATAACAAAGCCCCCTGATCGAGTATAACAAAGACCCCTGATCGAGTTTAACAAAGGCCCCTAATCGAGTATAACAAAGGCCTCTGATCAAGTATAACAAAGGCCCCTAATCGAGTATAACAAAGGCCCCTGATCGAGTACAACAAAGGCCCCTGATCGAGTACAACAAAGGCCCCTGATCGAGTACGAACGTATAACAAAGCCCCTGATCGAGTATAAAAAATCCCTGATCGAGTACAACAAAGCCCCCTCATCGAGTATAACAAAGGCCCCTGAACGAGTATAACAAACGCCCCTAATCGAGTATAACATAGCCCCCTGATCGAGTATAACAAACGCCCCTTATGGAGTATTACAAAGGCCCCTGATCGAGTATTACAAAGGCCCCTGATCGAGTACAACAAAGGCCCTTGATCGAGTACAACAAATTTCCCGGATCGAGTATAACAATGTCCCCTGAACGTGTATAACAAAGTCCCCTGATCGAGTATAACAAATTACCCGGATCGAGTATAACAAAGTCCCTTCATCAAGTATAACAAAGTCCCCTGATCGAGTATAACAATGTCCCCTGATCGAGTATAACAAAGGCCCCTGATCGAGTACAACAAAGGCCCCTGGTCGAGTACAACAAAGTCCCCTCATCGAGTATAACAAAGTCCCCTGATCGAGTATAACAAATTCCCCGGATCGAGTACAACAAAGTCATCTGATCGAGTATAACAAAGTCCACTAATTGAGTATAACAAATTCCCCTAATCGAGTATAACAAAGCCCCGTGATCGAGTATAACAAAGTCCCCTGGTCAAGTATATCAAATCCCCCTGGTCGAGTATAATAATGGCCCTGATCGAGTATAACAAAGTTCCCGGGTCGAGAATAGTAATGTCCCCTAATCGAGTATAACAAAGGCCCCTGAACGAGCATAACAAAACCCCCTCATCGAGTATAGCATACCCCCCTGATCGAGTATAACATATCCACTGATCGAGCATAACAAAGCCCCCTCATCGAGTATAGCAAATCACCCTGATCGAGTATAACAAAGGCCCCTGATCGAGTATAACAAAAGACCCTGATGGAGTATAACAAAGGCCCCATATCGAGTATAACAAAGACCCCTAATCGAGTATAAGAAAGGTCCCAAATCGAGTATAACAAAGTCCACTAATCGAGTATAACAAATTCCCCTGATCGAGTATAACAAAGCCCCGGGATCGAGTATAACAATGGCCATTATCGAGTATAACAAATCTCCTTGGTAGAGTATAGCAAAGTCCCCTGATCGAGTATAACAAAGCCCCCTGATCGAGTATAACAAAGGCCCCTGATCGAGTATAACAAAGACCCCTAATCGAGTATTTCAAAGGCCTCTGATCGAGTATAACAAAGGCCCCTAATCGAGTACAACAAAGGCTCCTAATCGAGTAAAACAAAGGCCCCTGCTCGAGTACAACAAAGGCCCCTCATCGAGTACAACAAAGGCCTCTGATCGAGTATAACAAAGGCCCCTGATCAAGTATAACAAAGACCTCTGATCGAGTAGAACAAATTCCCCTAATCGAATATAACAAAGGCCCCTCCTCGAGTATAACAAAGCCCCTTGATCGAGTATAACAAAGGCCCCTGATCGAGTATAACAAAGGACCCTGATCGAGTATAACAAAGGCCACTGATCGAGTACAACAAAGGCCCCTGATCGAGTATAACAAAGCCCCCTGATCGACTATAACAAAGCCCAATGATCAAGTATAAAAAAGCCCACTCATCGAGTATAACAAATTCCCCTGATCGAGTATAAAAAAGCCCCCTGATCGAGTACAACAAAGTCCACTGGTCGAACATAACAAATCACCCTCGTCGAGTATAAAAGAGCCCCCTCATCGAGTATAAGAAATTCCCCTGATCAAGTATATCAAACCCCCCTGGTCGAGTATAATAATGGCCCTGATCGAGTATAACAAAGTTCCCGGGTCGAGTATAGTAATGTCCCCTGATCGAGTATAACAAAGGCCCCTCATCGAGTATAACAAAGTCCCCTTATCGAGTTTAACAAATTCCCCTGGTTCGAGTATAACAAAAGCCTCTCATATAGCATAACAAAGGCCCCTGATCGAGTATAACAAAGTACCCTGATTGAGCATAACAAAGGCCCCTGGTCGAGTATAACAAAGCCCCCTGATCGAGTATATCAAAGTCCCCTAATCGAGTATAACAAAGGCCCGTAATCGAGTATAGTAATGTCCCCTGATCGAGTATAACAAAGTCCTCTGATCGAGTATAACAAAGTCCCCTGGTCGAGTATAACAAAGTCCCCTAATCGAGTATAACAAAGTCCTTCTTATCGAGTATAACAAAGTCCCCTAATCGAGTATAACAAAGGCCCTTGATCGAGTAAAATAAAGGCCCCTGATCGAGTATAACAAAAACCCTAATCGATTATAACAAAGTCCTTCTTATCGAGTATAACAAAGTCCCCTGATCGAGTATAACAAAGTCCCCTTGATCGAGTATAATAAAGGCCCCTGATCGAGTATAACAAAAACCCTTATCGAATATAAAAAAGTCCCTTGATTGAGTTAAACAAAGTCCCCTGGTCGAGTATAACAAAGTCCCCTGGTCGAGTATAACAAAGGCCCCTGATCGAGAATAACAAAGTCCCCTTATCGCGAGTAACAAAGGCCCCTGGTCGAGTATAACAAAGCCCACCTGATCGAATATTACAAAGTCCCCTGATCAAGTATAACAAAGTCCCCTGATCGAGTATAACAAAGTCCCCTGGTCGAGTATAACAAAGGCCCCAGATGGCGTATAACAAAGACCCTCATGGAGTATAACAAAGTCCCTTGATCGAGAAAAACAAAGCCCCCTCAACGAGTTTAACAAAGTCCCCTGATCGAGTATAACAAAGTCCCTTGATCGAGTATAACAAAGGACCCTGATCGAATATAACAAAGGCCTTCGGTTGAGTATAATAAAGCATCGTGATCGAGTATAACAAAGTCCCCTGGTCGAGAATAACAAAGTCCCCTGATCGAGTATAACAAAGTCCCCTGATCGAGTATAACAAAGTCCCTTGATCGAGTATAACAAAGGACCCTGATCGAATATAACAAAGGCCTTCGGTTGATTATTACAAAGCATCGTGATCGAGTATAACAAAGTCCCCTGATCGAGTATAACACATCCCCCTGATGGAGTATAACATATCCCCTTATCGTGTATAACAAAGTTCCCTGGTCGTGTATAACAAAGTCCCCTGATCGAATATAACAAAGTCCTCAGATCGAGTATAACAAAGTCCCCTGGTTGAGTATAACAAAGTCCTCAGATCGAGTATAACAAAGTCCCCTGGTCGAGTATAACAAAGTCCCCTGATCGAGTATAACAAAGTCCTCAGATCGTGTATAACAAAGTCCCCTGGGAGAGTACAACAAAGTCCCCTGATCGAGTATAACAAAGGACCTTGATTGAGTATAATAAAGGCCCCTGATCGAGTATAACAAAGGCTCCTGGTCGAGTATAACAAAGTCCCCTGATCGAGTATAACAAAGGCCCTTAATTGAGTATAATAAAGGCCCCTCATCGAGTATAACAAAGTCCCCTGATCGAGTATAACAAAGTCCCATGGTCGAGTATAGCAAAGTCACCTGATCGAGTATAAGAAAGGCCCATGATCAAGTATAACAAACGCCCCCGGTTGAGTATAACACATACCCTGATCGAGTATAACATATCCCCTGATCGAGTATAACAAAGGCCCTTCATCGAGTATAACAAAGTCCCTTATCGAGCATAACAAAGGCCCCTGGTGGAGTATAACAAAGCCCGCCGATCGAATATTACAAAGTCCCCTGATCAAGTATAACAAAGTCCCTGATCGAGTATAACAAAGTCCCCTGGTCGAGGAAAACAAAGCCCCCTGATCGAGTATAACAAAGTCCCCTCATCGAGTATAACAAAGTCCCCTGGTTGACAATAACAAAGTCCCCTGGTCAAGTATATCAAATCCCCCTGGTCGAGTATAATAATGGCCCTGATCGAGTATAACAAAGTTCCCGGGTCGAGAATAGTAATGTCCCCTAATCGAGTATAACAAAGGCCCCTCATCGAGTATAATAAAGTCCCCTTATCGAGTATAACAAATTCCCCTGCTTCGAGTTTAACAAAAACCTCTTATATAGCATAACAAAGGCCCCTGATCGAGTATAACAAAGGCCCCTGATCGAGTATAACAAAGGACCCTGATCGAGTATACCAATGGTCCCTGACCAAGTATAACATAGTACCCTGCTCGAGTATAACAAAAGCCTCTCATCGTATATTACAAAGGCCCCTGATCAAGTATAACAAAGTCCCCTGGTCGAGTATAACAAAGTCCCCTGGTCGAGTCTAACAAATTCACCTGATCGAGTATAACAAAAGCCCTTGATCGAGTATTACAAAGGTCCCTGATCAAGTATAACAAAGGGCCCTGATCGAGGCCCCTGATCAAATATAACAAAGTCACCTGGTCGAGTATAACAAAGACACCTGGTCGAGTCTAACAAATTCCCCTGATCGAGTATAACAAAGTCCCCAGATCAAGTATAACAAAGTCCCCTGGTCGAGTATAACAAAGTCCCCTGGTCGAGCATAACAAAGGCCCCTGGTCGAGTATAACAAAGTCCCCTGGTCGAGTATAACAAAGTCACCTGATCGAGCATAACAAAGGCCCCTGGTCGAGCATAACAAAGGCCTCTGGTCGAGTATAACAAAGTCTCCTGGTCGAGTATAACAAAGTCACCTGATCGAGTATAACAAAGGCCCCTGATCGAGTATAGCAAAGGACCCTGATCGAGTATAACAAAGGCCCCTGATCGAGTATAACATAGTTCCCTAATCGAGTATAACAAAAGCCCCTCATCGAGTACTACAAAGGCCCCTGATCGAGTATAACAAAGGCCCCTGATCGAGGCCCCTGATCGAGTATAACAAAGCCACCTGGTCGAGTATAACAAAGTCCCCTGATCGAGTATAACAAATTCCCCTGATCGAGTATAACAAAGTCCCCTGATCGAGTATAACAAAGTCCCTAGATCGAGTACAACAAAGTCTCCTGATCGAGTAAAACAAAGGCCCCTGATCGAGTATAACAAAGTCCCCTTATCGAGTATGACAAAGTCCACTTATCGAGTATATCAAAGTCCCCTGGTCGAGTATAACAAAGCCCCCTGATCGAGTATAATAATGCCCCCAGATTGAGTATTTCCAAGCCCCCTCATCGAGTATTAGAAAGCCCCCTTTTCGAGTATTTCTAAGCCCCCTCATCGAATACAATAAAGTCCCCTGATCGAGTATAACAAGGTCCACTGATCGAGTATAACAAAGTCCACTAATCGAGTATAACAAATTCCCCTGATCGAGTATAACAAAGCCCCGTGATCAAGTATAACAAAGTCCCCTGATCGAGTATAACAAAGACCTCTTATCGAGTATAACAAAGGCCCCTGATCGAGTACAACAAAGGCCCCTGATCGAGTACAACAAAGGCCCCTGATCGAGTATAGCAAAGCCCCCTCATCGAGTATAACAAAGCCCAATGATCGAGTATAAAAAAGCCCACTCATCGAGTTTAACAAAGGCCCCTGATCGAGTATAACAAACGCCCCTAATCGAGTATACCATAGTCCCACGATCGAGTATAACAAAGGCCCCTTATCGAGTATTACAAAGGCCCCTTATCGAGTATTACAAATGCCCCTATCGAGTACAACAAAGGCCCCTGATCGAGTATAACAAAGTCCCCTCATCGAGTATAACAAAGTTCCCTTATCGAGTATAACAAATTCCCCTGATCAAGTATAACAAAGTCCCCTAATCGAATATAACAAAGCCCCCAGATCGAGTATAACAAAGCCCAATCATCGAGTGTAACAAAGGACCCTGGTCGAGTATAACAAAGTCACCTGATCGAGTATGACAAAGCCCAATCATCGAGTATAACAAAGTCCCCTGATCGAGTATAACAAATTCCCCTGATCAAGTATAACAAAGTCCCCTAATCGATTATGACAAAGGCCCTTGATCGAGTATAACAAAGGCCCCTGATCGAGTATAGCAAAGTCCCCTGATCGAGTAAAACAAAGTCCCCTGGTCGAGTATAACAAATTCCCCTGATCAAGTATAACAAAGTCCCCTGGTCGAGTATAACAAAGTCCCCTGGTCGAGTATAACAAAGTCCCCTGGTCGAGTATAACCAAGGCCCATGATCGAGAATAACAAAGTCCCCTAATCGCATATAACAAAGTCACCTTATCGAGCATAACAAAGGCCCCTGGTTGAGCATAACAAAGCCCCCCTGTTCGAATAATACAAAGTCCCCTGATCAAGTATAACAAAGTGCTTTGATCGAGTATAACAAAGACCCCTGGTCCAGTATAACAAAACCACTTGATCGTGTATAACAAAGTTCCCTGGTCGAGTATAGTAATGTCCCCTGATCACGTACAACAAAGTCCCCTGGTTGTGTATAACAAACCCTCCTGACTGAGTATAACAAAGTCCCCTGATCGAGTATAACACATCCCCTGATAGAGTATAATATATCCCCTGATCGCGTATAACAAACTTCCCTGGTCGAGTATAGTAATGTCCCCTAATCGAGTATAACAAAGTCCTGGTCGAGTATAACAAATTCCCCTGATCAAGTTTAACAAAGTCCCCTGGTCGAGTATAACAAATTCCCCTGATCAAGTAAAAACAAAGTCCCTAGATCGATTATAACACAGGCCCCAAATCGAGTCTAACAAAGTCCACTGATCGAGTATAGCAAAGGCCCTTGATCGAGTATAACAAATGCCCCTCATCGAGCATAACAAAGTTACCTAATCGAATATAACAAAGCCCCTTGATCGAGTATAACAAAGGCCACTGGTCGAGCATAACAAAGTCCCCTTATCGAGTATAACAACGGCCTCTGATCGAGTATAACAAAGTCCCCTTATCGAGCATAACAAAGACCCCTGGTCGAGTATAAGAAAACCACCTGATCGGGTATAACAAAGTCCCCTGGTTGAGTATAATAAAGCCCCTGATCGAGTATAACAAAGTCCCCTGGTCGAGTATAACCATGGCCCCTGATCGAGAACAACAGAGTCCTCTGATCGAATATAACAAAGTCCCCTTATCGAGCATAACAAAGGCCCCTGGTCCAGCATAACAAAGCCCCCCTGATCGAATAATACAAAGTCCCCTGATCAAGTATAACAAAGACCCCTGGTCGAGTAGAACAAAGGCCCCTAATGGAGTATAACAAAGTCCCTGAAGGAGAATAACAGAGTCCCCTGATCGATGAAAAGAAAGTCCCCTGAGCGAGTGTAGCAAAGACCCCTGGTCGAGTATAACAAAGTCCCCTGGTTGAGTAGAACAAAGTCCCCTGATCGTGTATAACAAATTTCCCTGATCGAGTATAACACATCCCCTGATCGAGTATAACATATCCCCTGATCGTGTATAACAAAGTTCATTGGTCGAGTATAGTAATGTCCCCTGATCGAGTATAACAAAGTCCCCTGGTCGAGTTTAACAAATTCCCCTGATCAAGTAAAACAAAGTCCCCTGATCGAGTATATCAAACTACCCTGGTCGAGTATAATAAAGGCCCTGATCGAGAATAACAAAGTCTCATGATCGAGTATAACAAATTTCCCTGGTTCGAGTATAACAAAAGCCCCTGATATAGTATAACAAAGGCCCCTGATCAAGCAAAACAATGCCCCCTGATCAGGTTTAACAAAGTCCCCTGATCGAGTATAGCAAAGGCTCTTGATCGAGTATAACAAATGCCCCTGATCGAGTATAACAAAGTCCCCTGGTTGAATATAACAATGGCCCATGATTGAGTATAACAAAGGCCCCTCATCGAGTATAACAAAGGCCCCTCATCGAGTCTAACAATGTCCCCTAATCGATTATGAAAAGGCCCTTGATCGAGTATAACAAAGCCCAATCATCGAGTATAACAAAGTCCCCTGATCGAGTATAACAAAGTCCCCTGATTGAGGAAAACAAAGCCCCCTCATCATGTATAACAAAGTCCCCTGATTGAGTATAACAAAGTTCCCTAGTTGACCATAACAAAGGCCCCTGGTCGAGTATAACAAAGTCCCCTAATCGAATATAACAAAGTCCCCAGATCGAGTATAACAAAGGCCACTGGTCGAGCATAAAAAAGGAACCTGGTCGAGTATAACAAAGTCCCCTGATCGAGTATAACAAAGCCCAATCATCGAGTATAACAAAGTCCCCTGATCGAGTATAACAAAGTCCCCTGGTCGAGCATAACAAAGTCTCCTCATCGATTATGACAAAGGCCCTTGATCGAGTATAACAAAGGCCCCTGATCGAGTATAACAAAGTCCCCTGGTCGAGCATAACAAAGTCCCCTCATCGAGTATAACAAAGTTCCCTTTACGAGTATAACAAATTCCCCTGATCAAGTATAACAAAACAATCGAATATAACAAAGCCCCAGATCGAGTATAACAAAGCCCAATCATCGAGTATATCAGCGACCCTGGTCGAATATAACAAAGTCCCTGATCGAGTATAACAAAGTCCCCTGATCGAGTATAATGTCCCTGATCGAGTATAAATTACCCGGATCGAGTATAACAAAGTCCTTCATCAAGTATATAACAAAGTCCCTGATCGAGTATAACAATGTCCCTG
>NW_024736508.1:0-8008 GCF_018991925.1 Homarus americanus
CTATTCAAGGGTCCATCTCCGGACGTATAGTAATTACTTATACATCTTGTGAGTTTATTTTGGTGTTGGTGTAGAGATGATGGAGATATGTGGAGGGAGGGATGTGAAGGTGTGAGGGAAGAACGTGAGGTGGGGAGGGAGAGAAGCCGGAGGTGTGAGGTGACGTGTTGAGAGAACTTGTGGTAAGAATATTGTGAAATTATGTACACATTACACTCATGTATGTCTAAGTTAGATATAAATTGATGGACTAAAACTTTGGTCATTTTCCGAGTCATAATTCTTTCCCTCATACTATCATGTTAGTTTATTATCATGTTAAGTGTTAAATCATGTTAGAATACCCATCATATTAGCCTAGAACCATCATGTTAGCCTGTCATCACATTAGCCAACCATCATCATGTTAACCTACCATCATCATGTTAACCTACCATCATGTTAACCTACCACCATGTTAACCTACCACCATGTTAACCTACCATCATGTTAACCTACCATCATGTTAACCTACCATCATGTTAACCTACCATCATGTTAACCTACCATCATGTTAACCTACTACCATGTTAACCTACCACCATGTTAACCTACCACCATGTTAACCTACCACCATGTTAACCTACCACCATGTTAACCTACCACCATGTTAACCTACCATCATGTTAACCTACCACCATGTTAACCTACCACCATGTTAACCTACCACCATGTTAACCTACCACCATGTTAACCTACCACCATGTTAACCTACCACCATGTTAACCTACCACCATGCTAACCTGCCATCATGCTAACCTACCATCATGCTAACCTACCATCATGTTAACCTACCATCATGTTAACCTACCACCATGTTAACCTACCACCATGTTAACCTACCATCATGTTAACCTACCATCATGTTAACCTACCATCATGTTAACCTACCACCATGTTAACCTACCACCATGTTAACCTACCATCATGTTAACCTACCACCATGTTAACCTCCCATCATGTTAACCTACCACCATGCTAACCTACCACCATGTTAACCTACCATCATGTTAACCTACCACCATGTTAACCTACCATCATGTTAACCTACCATCATGTTAACCTACCACCATGTTAACCTACCATCATGTTAACCTACCATCATGTTAACGTCAACCACATCTGCACCATTATGCTCTTTATCTCAAACTAACAATGGCTGGGAGATTCAGGAACCTTAGTTGGCGATGGTCAAGAGTACAGGCAGAGGGGAGTACTTTGTTGTCTAGTGAAGGAGGATCACCCAAGACCTTCCCCAAGATCCTGAAGGCTCCTCCCAGCTCCTGATGGTGGTGCTGGATGGGGAAAGGGGGTTTATACGACCTTCTGGCTTCCTCTTTATAGTTCCGGGTTGTCTGAGTTAACATGGAAGTAATGATATGCGTTTGTGTGTTTGGAGTTAATGAGATTCTTGTGGGTATTTTTAAGTATAAAATGTGAGTTAGGAGTTTGTTATGGGGAGTTTTCTACACCTGTGGATGTTTTAAGTGTCGTGTTAAAAATAAGTTGTTAGTATTGGCTGTGGGTGATGGTGGACTTAGTTATGGTCTTCCTTGGGTACGGAAGCCTGGGGGTTGGGAACCATTGAAAAGACCGAGATGAGATACGTTTTTGTTTATTTATTTATTTATTATTATTATTATTATTATTATTATTATTATTATTATTATTATTATTATTATTATTATTATTATTATTATTATTATTATTATTATTATTATTATTATTATTATTATTATTATTATTATTATTATTATTATTATTATTGTTATTATTATTATGATATTTTGGGATCCTTTAGTCGAGTCAAATTCAATATTTTTTCCCCAAGTTTATAAGGAATGTAGTGTTGAAACGGCAGCTGTACATACCAGTGTTGTATTGGCTGGTACCCCGTTCACCCCAGCACTATTCCCCAGTCACCCATACCGCTCCCGCCCCCACCCTACCACCCATACTGCCCCCGCCACCCCTGCTGTGTTCACGGTGTCAGGAGCAGAGGAGAGGGGCATCTTTTTTTTTGTCTACTGTTCTTGTATCATATCGAATGCATTTTTTTTACAGCATATATACACCCGCTTTAGATATCAAAAGAGGCATATATAGTGTTATTCTCATTCGTCTGTATATTTATACTTACGGGTCATGTTTGTCTCGTGTTCCTTATGGCAATGAATGTTAGAGTATTTCCTGAGTATTGTTTGTGTAGTTCTGTACTTAGAGGTTGACTTATTCACATCTGGGTTAGCACAGCAGTGTGAGGCAATGTGTCTGGCCTCACACTTATGCTTACATCTGCGTGAGGGTCAATCATTCAAGCACTTAGCTACTGAGTGCAAAGAAGTGAATACAACTTTAAGAAAGGAGAGAGTTTAGGAGCCAGAGAAGGTGTGTGTGTGTGTGTGTGTGTGTGTCAACAAGTGACAAGTTGTTTGGTGTCAGTAAGTGTATGAGACCAACAGTCAACTCTCGCTGCTCACTACTACAATATATCCCTCTTCACCAAACTTTCTTTTTCCTCAATATCAAAATAAACTCGGTGGCTAAGTTTTCAATTTTCGGTGTGAAGATTTCTTAATTCGTGTTGTCAGACTGTTAAACCTTCACCAGGGGTCGTGACACAATATTTTGGGAGTGGACCACACCAGGACACACACTCACACACACACTCTTACAGTTTGGTGTTGGTGTAGTCTAGTTTTACGGTGAGGTGGTATTTTTAGTAGTGGTTCATCTGTGCACAATATTAAACTTTTTTTTATTTTTTTTTCTGGGTGTGTCTCAGGGGTGTGGCTGTATTAAGTAATATTAAAAGTACTGATCATTCTAAAACAATCCAAATTTATTCTTGTGATTTATTGTTATTTATATTATACTTTATTATTAGTAATATTATTTTTATTTATTATTATTATTAATTACTATGCTGTTATTTCATGTTATTCACATAAGTAAAGTGAAATTTCAAGCGTTTTTTATTGAATTTATCTATGGTGTGTGTGTGTGTGTGTGTGTGTGTGTGTGTGTGTGTGTGTGTGTGTGTGTGTGTGTGTGTGTGTGTGTGTTCCATCTTCTACACTATCATCGTTTACACCATCATGTACACTATCATCAACTACACCATCGTCTACAGTGACACCATCATCATCTACACTACCATCGTCTACAACTCTACACCATAATCTTCACTATCATCGTCTACACCATCATCTACACTATCATCGTCTACACCATCATCTACACTATCATCATCTACACCATCATCTACACTACCATCGTCTACACCATCATCTACACTATCATCGTCTACACCACCATCTACACTATCATCGTCTACACCATCATCTACACTATCATAATCTTCACTATCATCGTCTACACCATCATCTACACTATCATCGTCTACACCATCATCTACACTATCATAATCTTCACTATCATCGTCTACACCATCATCTACACTATCATCGTCTACACCATCATCTACACTATCATCGTCTACACCATCATCTACACTATCATCGTCTACACCATCATCTACACTATCATCGTCTACACCATCATCTACACTATCATCATCTACACCATCATCTACACTATCATAATCTTCACTATCATCGTCTACACCATCATCTACACTATCATCGTCTACACCATCATCTACACTATCATCATCTACACTATCATCGTCTACACCAGTATAGTTGTCCCATACTGTACAGTAGATTTACTGCACCAGTAACCGTTAACTTAATAATAAGTTTGATTGAAATGGCTTGCCCTCGGCTGGGGCTGAGAAAACGCAGTAGACTTGTTTCTGACAGCGAAAGTGACGATGGAAGCTCTCCTGCAAAATGGAATGACTAGGACGAGTCGTGGAGCGATGAGAACTCCGACGAGTCGTGGAGCGATGAGAACTCCGACGAGTCGTGGAGCGATGAGAACTCCGACGAGTCGTGGAGCGATGAGAACTCCGACGAGTCGGGGAGCGATGAGAACTCCGATAGTTTTATCGCTCATGATGAATCATACAATGACGAGGACTCATCAGGGTCTCCTGAAGGGTATGAGCTCTCATCTCACAGTACGTCAAGCTCTTCGGATGAAGAAGAGGAGGAGGAGCAATGCGACGAAAGGCGGCGGAGAAGAAATCCTGCACTTCGGTTCTTCGACATGGAGGCCAAAGAGGATAATAATGAATTCTGTCTTCCTCGTCAGCACCTCCCTCCCCTCCCTGGCACACCCCCTCCCGAACTTGTTTTGGTCGCAACTACCAAATGAGACACGTTCTAGATGTCGCAATTCGTATTGAAAAAGAATATAATGAGAAAAGGGTTTTGAAAAGAAAAGCTCTAAATAAGGCCAAAGGGATTCATTGCTGAATCTTTGTATGTGTTTATTTATAAATAAAAATCTGAATTGGCGTTACCTATCTTCTTTACCCTGTAGAATATGCTTCTTTTTAATTATTTATATTGTTTTGCTGTAAATGTGTAGTAAAACTTATTTTTACTTATGTGAATTTGATATGATTGTTTACTTCATACAAATTGCCCAGTTCATGAAATCGTCGGGTTTTTTAGCGGCGGTAAAGCCAGGCCACCCTCCCTGCAGCCCATTGGCTCAAACATAATGTTCGATTAATATTGATATATCGCAAATAATTCCATATATATGTTAAGAATACACAGCTTTAGCTCACTATAATGCTAAATTTAACGTCTGTAAAGATATAACTGTTTGGAAGCATTATCTACCAAGATATTATTGAAATTATTAATAATTTTTATTATAATTTTTGCTATTATAAATATAAACTTGAGATGGACATAACAATTTTCTCGATCATGTTTGATTTTGTTTGTGTCTAACGTGCACATTCTTTATTACGTTGTACCTCCTAAATCTTAACTTTAAATATATGTGTGAGTCCGACACAGGTACTATACATAATTGTTTAAAATTTGTTATCCTCTGAAATGCAGAATAAGAATTTGGCTTTAATTTTGACTCTATATAACCATTTTCGTTATATCTCAGTATCATTATTTGTATACGAGAGTCAGTGAGAGATTTGTCACTTGACAGCAAAGAGTGAGATACAGTACAGTGTTTACATTACCTGCTGGATGTGAACAAGTCTTTGTTTACGTTATCGTCGGGGGTGTGGAGGAATTGTCGTTTCAGTTTCTTAAGTGGTGTAGAGTGACCTGTGATCTGTGTGTTTTGGGTGAGAATGCTAAAAACTGTTCGCTGGGGTGTATTTTTCGGGGCGGGGATGTATCTCTAGATGGTCTGTGGATGTATAACGGGGGCGTGATTTCAGGCGTCCGTGGATGTATATCGTGGGCGTGATTTCAGGCGTCCGTGAATGTATATCGTGGGCGTAGATATACCTGGATATTACCCGCATGGACGACAGTAGACTGCCAAAGCAGGCAACTGAAAAGGTATAAGGATAGCCTTAAGACAAACCTGAAAAAGTGCCAAATCGACCCCCTCACCTGGGAGTCGAATACTCCACACTGTAATGCTTGGAGGAGCACCTTACGAGAAGGTGTCAATACTTTCGAGTTAGCCCGACTGCAAACCGAGACAGACAAGCGCCAACGCCGGAAAGGCACGCTAGATGCAGCCCTTCACATGTGCAACGAATGTGAACGACGCTGCCGGTTCCGTATCGGCCTCTTTAGCCACCTCAAAACTTACCAGTGAATGTGACATCCCTAATAACTCATAACATTGTAGCGTTGCTGGATGATCGTCATACTCGATTCCGAGTGACAGCAAAGTAGTAGTAAGTGTGTGTGTGTGTGTGTGTGTGTGTGTGTGTGTGTGTGTGGAGAGAGAGGAAAGATGCAATAAATTTTACTCATACTGTCCAGGATTTCTTCGTTAGTGTCAGTTTAAGAGAGCGGAGAGAGAACCTCTAATTTCTGGGTATTTTCGGAATAGTTTTTTTACTCTGTTGGCGCTAAAGTGGAGTGGCAGCGTTTATATCACAAATACTTGGAGGCGAAATTGTTGTTGGCGATTTTGTTAGTTGAGGAAAAACAAGTCGTGTCCACTGGTTGATTTTGAAACCCTATCACGAGTTACTGAAACCTTATCGCTTAGTTCTGTTGCCCGTTCAGCTCTCTCTCTCTCTCTCTCTCTCTCTCTCTCTCTCTCTCTCTCTCTCTCTCTCTCTCTCTCTCTCTCTCTCTCTCTCACACACACACACACACACACACACACACACGCACACTCCACCTGACCTGAGGTATAACAGTGAAAGTTGTATCTAACAGGAATTTCCATCATCGAGTGAATCCCCGGCGAGTTGAAACAATTGTTATTCAAATGTATTGTTCAGCCAAAATAAAACCCGTTGAACATGATTGGCTTCCCCCCGAACGACCTTTCAGTTAACAGAATATACCATGAACCACAACACACACACACACACACACACACACACGCTTTATTTTTACATGGTTTTGAGTTTTTATGCAATTTTCACATTGATCCGAACGAATAAACTGTAAATATTGCTCACTGATGCAACTAATATGTGTTAAAGTATTATATCCTGTTTTTATAATAATGCTTACATGACTTTATTACTATCACTCGTGTTAGTAAGGGACCTATTTATTCTTTTCTTGAATATAATGCTTTTTGTGGTCAGTGTTTACTTGGTTAATGGGTGTAGCATTATATGGGGTGGATGATAGGTCGTTTTCGTGGGCCTTTTCCTTCCTTACCTCCTTCCTTCCCCCCTTTTCCTTCTTTCCCTCCCCTTTCCCTCCCTCCCCCTACCTGTGGCTGATCAGTACAGGTGCCCAAACAAAGAGGTTCTCAACGAAGTAACAAACACACACTCACTTATTTTTCTCTTCTGTCTCTTTCTAATCATAATTAATTCACTGTCAGTCCATCTTGTAGGGATTAATTACCTGAAACATTGTACAGGTATAAATCTTAGCCCAGACCACCTGTGTTATGAGCCCAGAAATGGTGGTTATGTAGTTAATGTTTTGTCCGTCTGCCGTGTAATTACCTCAACATTGGAGGAACCAGAATGCAAAATTTATACATGTGTCTGTTTCTTGATAATTCAGTGTCTCTTGTACTACGTGTCAGAGGTCAAGGTCACAGACAAATTTGACCTAAGCTGTTGCGTCACCAAGGATGTTATTACCACACTCAATCAGTCACAGGCAATGTTGAGTGAGTGACATGAGACATCTTCAGTGACCTCCTGTTTCTGTTGTGTTGATGTACTGTACTACTGTTCCATGAGACATCTTCAGTGACCTCCTGTTTCTGTTGTGTTGATGTACTCTACTACTGTTCTAGCTCTTGTGGTCAATGTTTTATAACTCGTGTGAGACTATGTACACCAGAGCCGCCATGATGATAGTGTTGATCATCTCCCAGACACCACCACACCACCACCACACCACCACCTCACCACCACCACACCACCACCACACCACCACCTCACCACCTCACCACCACCACACCACCACCACACCACCACCTCACCACCACCACAGTTAACGAGGGAGGTATGAGACACACTTGACTCTCCTGTGTTATGTATATACGCTCCTGGGTCGTGTTTCAGGCACCTTACGTCTGGAGCTCAGCTGTCTTAAAACCAACCCTAACCTAACCTAACCTAACCTAACCTATCTTAACCTAACCTAACCTAACCTAACCTAACCTAACCTAACCTAACCTAACCTAACTTAACCTAACCTAACCTAACCTAACCTAACCTATCTTAACCTAACCTAACCTATCTTAACCTAACCTAATCTAACGTCACTGTTATATTTATTCAACCGATGTTACTGAATTTATTTGTCCCTCACAGCGATCCTTTAGAAAATGTCGTTGATCCTTGAAGTAAAAATAATTAATAGTCGTTGTAATAAAGCAGTCAATGGAATAAGATGGATCACTATAGATTATGTTGGTC
>NW_024736509.1:0-16005 GCF_018991925.1 Homarus americanus
GATTCAAACCCACGATCTTATAATTGTGACCGGGGTATGCTACCTCTGGGCCACCAGGACACTAAAAGCAGTCCTAGACTCTGCTATATTTCACGCAAATCCTTTTCAACGAGCTTATGGCGCAGTGAACCTCTAATGGGGACCACCCGTGCCGCTTATGTGATCAGAGCAACGTTTTACCAAATCCGGCTTGGAAACACGAGGATCCATATATATTTCATTAGCCCAATAAAGCACGCGGACTTCTACATATAATCAACGCCTCACCCCACCAGGATTTGATGCCACGATCTTATAATTGTGACTGGGGAACGCTACCTCTGGGCCAACAGGACAATAAAAGCATTCGTAGACTCTACTATATTTCACACAAAGCCTGTTCAACGACCTTATGGCGCCGTGAACCTCTAATGGGACCACCTGTGCTGCTTAGGTGATCAGAGCAATTACCAAATGTGTTTCCAAACACGAGGATCCATATATATATTTATTAGCCCAATAAAGCACGCCGCTTCTACATATAATCAACATCTTCACCCCACGCAGGATTCGAACCCATGATCTTATAATTGTCACCGGGGAACACTACCTCTGGGCCACCAGGACACTATAAGCAGTCCTAGACTCTGTTATATTTCACACAAAGCCTGTTCAACGAGCTTATGGCGCCGAGAACCTCTAATGAGGACCACCCGTGCCGCTTAGGTGATTAGAGCAACGTTTTACCAAATCCGTCATGGAAACACGAGGATCCATATATATTTCATTAGCCGAATAAAGCACGCGGACTTCTACATATAATCAACACCTCACCCCACAAGGATATGAACCCAAGATCATATAATTGTGACCGGAGAATGCTACCTCTCGGCCACCAGGACAATAATAGCAGTCCTAGAATCTGCTATATTTCACACAAAGCCTGTTGAACGAGCTTATGGCGCCGTGAACCTCTAATGGGGGCCACCCCTGCCGCTTAGGTGATCAGAGCAACGTTTTTCCAAATCCGGCTTCGAAACACGAGAATCCAAATATATTTCATTAGCCCAATAAAGCACGCGGACTTCTACATAATCAACACCCTCACTCCACCGTGATTTAAAACCTAAGATCTTATACTGCACTGGGGAACGCTACCTATGGGCCACTAGGACACTATAAGAAGTCCTAAACTCTGTTATATTTCACACAAAGCCTGTTCAACGAGCTTATGGCACCGTGAACCACTATAGGGGACCACCCGTGCCGCTTAGGTGATCAGAGCAACGTTTTATCAAATGCGGCTTCAAAACACGAGGATCCATATATATTTCATTAGCCCAATAAAGCAAGCGGACTTCTACATATAATCAACACCTCACCCCACCAGGATTTGAATCCACGATCTTATAATTGTGACCGGGAACTCTACCTCTGGGCCACCAGGACAATAAAAGCAGTCCTATACTCTCCTATATTTTCACACAAAGCCTGTTTAACGAGCTATATATGCCGTGGAACCTCTAATGGGGACCAAGCACCCGTGCCGCTAGGGTGATCGGTGAGCAATGCTTTACTGAATGCGGTCAAACACGAGATCCATATATATTTCATTAGCCCAATAAAGCACGCGAACTTCTACATATAATCAACACCTCACCCCACCAGGATTTAAACCCAAGATCTTATAATTGTGACCGGGGAACGCTACCTCTGGGCCACTAGGACAATAAAAGCAGTCCTAGACTCTACTATATTTCACACAATGCCTGTTCAACGAGCTTATGGCGCTGTGAACCACTATAAGGGACCACCAGTGCCGCTTAGGTGATCAGAGCACGTTTAACCAAATGCAGCTTCGAAACCCGAGGATCCATATATATTTCATTAGCCCAATAAAGCACGCAGACTTCTACATATAATTGACGCCTCACCCCACCAGGATTTGAAGCCACGATCTTATAATTGTGACCGGGGGAAGCTACCTCTGGGCAACCAGGACAATAAAAGCAGTCCTAGACTCTGCTATATTTCACACAAAGCCTGTTCAACGAGCTTATGGCGCCGTGAACCACTATAGGGGACCACCCGTGCTGCTTAGGTGATCAGAGCAACGTTTACCCAAATCTGACTTCAAAACCGAGGATCCATATATATTTCATTAGCCCAATAGCATGCAGAATTCTACATATAATCAACGCCTCACCCCACCAGGATTTGAAGCCACGATCTTATCATTGTGACCGGGGAACGCTACCTCTGGGCCACAAGGACAATAAAAGCAGTCCTAGACTCTGCTATATTTCACACAGAGCCTGTTCAACGAGCTTATGGCGTCGTGAACCTCTAATGGGGACCACCCGTGCCGCTTAGGTGATCAGAGCAACGTTTTACCAAATCCCACTTCGAAACACAAGGATCCATATATATTTCATTAGCCCAATAAAGCACGCGGACTTCTCCATATAAATAACACCTCACCACACCAGGATTTCAACCAACGATCTTAAAATTGTGACCGGGGAACGCTACCTCTGGGCCACTAGGACAATAAAAGCAGTCCTAGACTCTACTATATTTCACACAATGCCTGTTCAACGAGCTTATGGCGCTGTGAACCACTATAGGGGACCACCCGTGCCGCTTAGGTGATCAGAGCAACGTTTAACCAAATGCGGCTTCGTAACCCGAAGATCCATATATATTTCATTAGCCCAATAAAGCACGCAGACTTCTACATATAATCAACGCCTCACCACACCAGGATTTGAAGCCACGATCTTATAATTGTGACCGGGGGACGCTACCTCTGGGCCACCAGGACAATAAAAGCAGTCCTAGACTCTACTATTTTTCACACAAAGCTTGTTCAACGAGCTTATGACGCTGTGAACCACTATAGCGGACCACCCGTGCCGCTTAGGTGATCAGAGCAACGTTTAACCAAATGCGGCTTCGAAACCCGAGAATCCATATATATTTCATTAGCCCAATAAAGCATGCAGACTTCTACATATAATCAACGCCTCACCCCACCAGGATTTGTAGCCACGATCTTATAATTGTGACCGGGGGACGCTACCTCTGGGCCACCAGGACAATAAAAGCATTCTAGACTCTGCTATGGCTTCACAAAGCCTGTTCAGCAGCAGACGCTTAACGTGAACCTCTAATGGGGACCACCCGTGCGGCTTAGGTGATCAAACAGCGTTTCAAATCACGGTTTCAAAACCACGAGGGTCCATATATATTTCATTAGCCAATAAAGCCTGTGAGACTTCTACATATAATCAACACCTCACCACACTGGGATTCAAACCCACGATCTTATAATTGTGACCGGGGTATGCTACTCTGGGCCTGGGACACTAAAGCAGTCCTAGACTCTGCTATATTTCACACAAATCCTGTTCAACGAGCTTGTAGCTGCAGTAGGCACTGTGGGAGCACCCGTGCGCTTATGTGATCAAACAGCGTTTTACCAAATCCGGCAGGAAACACGAGGATCCATATATATTTCATTAGCCCAATAAAGCAGTCGGACTTCTATATATAACAAACACCTCACCCCACCAGAATTCAAACCCACAATCTTATAATTGTGACCCGGGTATGCTACTTCTGGGCCACCAGGACAATAAAAGCAGTCCTAGACTCTACTATATTTCACACAAAGCCTGTTAAACGAGCTTATGGCGCTGTGAACCATTATAGGGGACCACCCGTGCCGCTTAGGTGATCAGAGCAACGCTTTACCAAATGCGGTTTTGAAACATGAGGATCCATATATATTTCATTAGCCCAATAAAGCACGCGGACTTCTACATATAATCAACGCCTCACCCCACCAGGATTTGAAGCCACGATCTTATAATTGTGACCGGGGAACGCTACCTCTAGGCCAACAGTACAATAAAAGCATTCGTAGACTCTACTATATTTCACACAAAGCCTGTTCAACGACCTTATGGCGCCGTGAACCTCTAATGGGGACCACCCGTGCTGCTTAGATGATCAGAGCAACGTTTTAGCAAATGCCGCTTCAAAACACGAGGATCCATATATATATTTCATTCCCCAATAAAGCACGCGGCTTCTACATATAATCAACACCTCACCCCACCAGGATTTCAACCAACGATCTTAAAATTGTGACTGGGGAACGCTACCTCTGGGCCACTAGGACAATAAAAGCAGTCCTAGACGCTGCTATATTTCACACAAAGCCTGTTCAACGAGCTTATGGCGCCGTGAACCACTATAGGGGACCACCCGTGCCGCTTAGGTGATCAGAGCAACGTTTACCCAAATGCGGCTTCAAAACCCGAGGATCCATATATATTTCATAAGCCCAATAACGCACACAGAATTCTACATATAATCAACGCCTCACCCCACCAGGATTTGAAGCCAAGATCTTATAATTGTGACCGGGGAACGCTATCTCTGGGCCACCAGGACAATAAAAGCAGTCCTAGACTCTACTATATTTCACACAAAGCCTGTTCAACGAGCTTATGACGCTGTGAACCACTATAGGGGACCATCCGTGCCGCTTAGGTGATCAGAGCAACGTTTTACCAAATCCGGCTTGGAAACACGAGGATCCATATATATTTCATTAGCCCAATAAAGTACTTGGACTTCTACATATAATCAACACCTCACCCATGGGATTTAAACCCAAGATCATATAATTGTGACGAGGGAACGCTACCTCTGGGCCACCAGGACAATAAAAGCAGTCCCTAGACTCTACTATATTTCACACAAAGCCTGTTCAGCGAGCTTATGACTCTGTGAACCACTATAGGGGACCACCGTGCGTAGGTGATCAGACCAACGTTTTACTAAATGCGGCTTCGAAACAAGAAGGATCCATATATATTTCATTAGCCCAATAAAGCACGCGGACTTCTACATATAATCAACACCTCACCCCACCAGGGTTCAAACCCACGATCTTATAATTGTGACCGGGGTATGCTACCTCTGGGCCACCACGACAATAAAAGCAGCTCTAGACTCTGCTATATTTCACGCAAAGCCTGTTCAACGAGCTTATGGCGCCGTGAACCTCTACTGGGGACCACCAGTGCCGCTTAGGTGATCAGAGCAATGTTTTACCCAATCCGGCTTCGAAATACGAGGATCCATATATATTTCATTAGCCCAATAAAGCACGCGGACTTCTACATATGATCAACACCTCACCCCACCAGGATTCGAACCCAAAATCTTATAATTGTGACCGGGGAACGCTACCTCTGGGCCACCAGGACACTTAAAGCAGTCCTAGACTCTGTTATATTTCACACAAAGCCTGTTCAACAGCTTGAGCTTGTAGGCCGTGAACCTCTAATGGGGACCACCCACGTTACCGCTTAGGTGATCAGGCAACGTTTACCAAATCGGCTTCAAAACACGAGGATCCGTATATATTTCATTAGCCCAATAAGCCGCCTTGGACTTCTACATATAATCAACACCTCACCCCACCAGGATTCGAACCCACGATCTTATAATTGTGACCGGGGAACGCTACCTCTAGGCCACCAGGACACTAAAAGCAGTCCTAGACTCTGTTATATTTCACACAAAGCCTCTTCAACAAGCTTATGGCGCGGTGAACCTCTAATGAGGACCACCAGTGCCGCTTAGATGTTCAGAGTAACGTTTTACTAAATCCGGCTTCGAAACACGAGGATGCATATATATTTCATAAGCCCAATATAGCACACGGACTTCTAAATATAATCAACACCTCTCCCCACCAGGATTCAAACCCATGATCATATAATTGTGACCGGGGAACGCTACCTCTGGGCCACCAGGACAATAAAAGCAGTCCTAGACTCTACTATATTTCACACAAAGCCTGTTTAACGAGCTTGCGGCGCTGTGAACCACTATAGGGGACCACCCGTGCCGCTTAGGTGATCAGAGCAACGTTTTACCAAATGCGGCTTCGAAACACAAGGATCCATATATATATTTCATTAGCCCAATAAGGCACGCGGAGTTCTACATATAATCAACACCTCATCCCACCAGGATTTGAACCCACGATCTTATAATTGTGACCGAGGGATGCTACCTCTGGGCCACCAGGAACAATAAAAGCAGTCCTAGACTCTGCTATATTTCACACAAAGCTTGTTCAACGAGCTTAAGGCGCCGTAAACCTCTAATGAGGACCACCCGTGCCGCTTAGGTGATCAGGCACGTTTAACCAAATCTTTGACTTCGAAACCCGAGGGATCCATATATATTTATTAGCCCAATAAAAACGCGCGAACTTCTACCACATATAATTGGCTAGCCTCACCCACCAGGATTTGAAGCCCACGATCTTATATTAATAATTTGTGACGAGGGAAAAGCTACCTCTGGGCAACCAGGACAATAAAGCAGTCCTAGACTCTGCTATATTTCACACAAAGCCTGTTCGAGCTTATGGTAGCCGTGAACCACTATAGGGGACCACCCGTGCGCTTAGGTGATGGGCAACGTTTACCCAAATAAACTTCAAAACCGAGGATCCATATATATTTCATTAGCCCAATAGCGCCGCAGAATTCTACATATAAGCAACGCCTCACCCCACCAGGATTTGAAGCCACCGATCTTATCATTGTGACCGGGGAACGCTACCTCTGGGCCACAAGGACAATAAAAGCAGTCCTAGACTCTGCTATATTTCACACAAAGCCTGTTCAACGAGCTTATGGCGTCGTGAACCTCTAATGGGGACCACCCGTGCCGCTTAGGTGATCAGAGCAACGTTTTACCAAATGCCGCTTCGAAACACAAGGATCCATATATATTTCATTAGCCCAATAAAGCACGCGGACTTCTCCATATAATCAACACCTCACCCCACCAGGATTTCAACCAACGATCTTAAAATTGTGACCGGGGAACGCTACCTCTGGGCCACTAGGACAATAAAACCAGTCCTAGACTCTACTATATTTCACACAATGCCTGTTCAACGAGCTTATGGCGCTGTGAACCACTATAGGGGACCACCCGTGCCGCTTAGGTGATCAGAGCAACGTTTAACCAAATGCGGCTTTGTACCCCGAGGATCCATATATATTTAATTAGCCGAATAAAGCACGCAGACTTCTACATATAATCAACGCCTCACCACACCAGGATTTGAAGCCACGATCTTATAATTGTGACCGGGGGACGCTACCTGTGGGCCACCAGGACAATAAAAGCAGTCCTAGACTCTACTATTTTTCACACAAAGCTTGTTCAACGAGCTTATGACGCTGTGAACCACTATAGCGGACCACCCGTGCCGCTTAGGTGATCAGAGCAACGTTTAACCAAATCACGGCTTGAAACCGAGAATCCATATATATTTCATTAGCCCAATAAGCATGCAGACTTCTACATATAGTAGCGCCTCACCCACCAGGTTGTAGCCACGATCTTATAATTGTGACCGGGGACGCTACCTGGGCCACCAAGGACAATAAAAGCATTCCCTGGAGCTTCTGCTATATTTCACACAAAGCCTGTTCAAGCGGGCTTATGGCACCGTGAACCTCTAATAGGGACCACCTGTGCCGCTTAGGTGATCAGAGCAACGTTTTACCAAATCCGGCTTGGAAATACGAGGATCCATATATATTTCATTAGCCCAATGAAGCACGCGGACTTCTACATATAATCAACACCTCACCCCACCAGTTTTTGAACCCACGATCTTAAAAATGTGACCGGGGAACGCTACCTCTGGGCCACCAGTTCAATAAAAGCAGTTCTAGACTCTGCTATATTTCACACAAAGCCTGTTCAACGAGCTTATGGCGCCGTGAACCTCTAATGAGGACCACCCGTGCCTCTTAGGTGATCAGGTAACGCTTTACCAAATCGCGGTTTCGAAACCGCGAGGATCCATATATATTTCATTGGCCCAATAAAGCAGCGGACTTCTACATATAATCAGCGCCTCACCCCACCAGGATTTGAAGCCCGCGATCTTATAATTGTGACCGGGAAAGGCGCTACCTCTGGGACAACAGGACAATAAGCATTAAGTAGACTCTACTATATTTCACACAAAGCCTGTTCAACGACCTTATGGCGCCGTGAACCTCTAATGGGGACCACCCGTGCTGCTTAGGTAATCAGAGCAACGTTTTACCAAATGCGGCTTCAAAACACGAGGTTCCATATATATTTCATTCCTCAATAAAGCACGCGGCTTCTACATATAATCAACACCTCACCCCACCAGGATTCGAACCCATGCTCTTCTAATTGTGACCGGGGAATGCTACCTCTGGGCCACCAGGACAATAAAAGCAGTCCTACACTCTGCTATATTTCACACAAAGCCTGTTCAACGAGCTTATGGCGCTGTGAACCTCTAATGGGGACCATCCGTGCCACTTAGGTGATCAGAGCAACGTTTTACCAAATCCGGCTTCGAAACACAAGGATCCATATATATTTCATTGCCCCAATAGAGCACGCGGACTTCTACATATAATCAACGCCTCACCCCACCCAGGATTAGAACCCACGATCTTATAATTTGTGACGAGGAACGCTACCTATGGGCCCACCAGGACACTATAGCAGTCCTAGACTCTACTATATTTCACACAAAGCCTGTTCAACGAGCTTATGGCGCTGTGAACCACTATAAGGGACCACTCGTGCCGCTTAGGTGATCAGAGCAACGTTTTACCAAATGGTGTTTCGAAACACGAGGATCCATATATATTTCATTAGCCCAATAAAGCACGCCGACTTCTACATTTAATCAACGCCTCACCCCATCAGGATTTGAAGCCACGATCTTATAATTGTGACCGGGGAACGCTACCTCTGGGCCAACAGGACAATAAAAGCATTCGTAGACTCTACTATATTTCACACAAAGCCTGTTCAACGAGGCTTGTAGCCGTGAACCTCTCGTGGGACCACCCGTGCCGCTTAGGTGATCAGGCAACGTTTTACCAAATGCGGCTTCGAAATACGAGGATCCATATATATTTCATTAGCCCAATAAAGCACGCGGACTTCTACATATAATCAACACCTCACCCCACCAGGATTTAAACCCACGATCCTATAATTGTGACCGAAGAATGCTACCTATGGGCCACGAGAACACTATAAGCAGTCCTAGAATCTGTTATATTTCACACAAAGCCTGTTCAATGAGCTTATGGCACCGTGAACCACTATAGGGGACCACCCGTGCCGCTTAGGTGATAAGAGCAACGTTTTACCAAATCCGGGTTGGAAACACGAGGATCCATATATATTTCATTAGCCCAATAAAGCACGCGGACTTCTACATATAATCAACACCTCACCCCACCAGGATTTGAACCAACGATATTAAAATTGTGACCGGGGAACGCTACCTCTGGGCAACCAGGTCAATAAAAGCAGTCCTAGACTCTACTATATTTCACACAAAGCCTGTTCAACGACCTTATGGCGCGATGAACCTCTAATGGGGACCACCCGTGCTGCTTAGGTGATAAGAGCAACGTTTTCCAAATCCGGCTTGGAAACACGAGGATCCATAGATATTTCATTAGCACAATAAAGCACGCGGACTTCTACATATAATCAACACCTCACCCCACCAGCATTTGAACCCACTATCATATAATTGTGACCGGAGAACGGTACCTCTGTTCAACGAGGACAATAAAAGCAGTCCTAGATTCTACTATATTTCACACAAAGCCTGTTCAACGACCTTATGGCGCCATGAACGTCTAATGGGGACCACCCGTGCCGCTTAGGTGATCAGAGCAAAGTTTTACCAGATCCGGCTTGGAAACACGAGGATCCATATATATTTCATTAGCCCAATAAATCACTCGGACTTCTACATATAATCAACACCTCACCCTACTAGGATTCAAACCCAAGATCTTATAATTGTGACCGGGGTATGCTACCTCTGGGCCACCAGGACACTAAAAGCAGTCCTAGACTCTGCTATATTTCACACAAATCCTGTTCAATGAGCTTATGGCGCAGTGAACCTCTAATGAGGACCACCCGTGCTGCTTAGGTAATCAGAGCAACGTTTTACCAAATGCGGCTTCAAAACACGAGGATCCATATATATTTCATTCCCCAATAAAGCACGCGGCTTCTACATATAATCAACACCTCACCCCACCAGGATTCGAACCCATGCTCTTCTTATTGTGACCGGGGAACGCTACCTCTGGGCCACCAGGACAATAAAAGCAGTCCTACACTCTGCTATATATCACACAAAGCCTGTTCAACGAGCTTATGGCGCTGTGAACCTCTAATGGGGACCATCCGTGCCACTTAGGTGATCAGAGCAACGTTTTACCAAATCCGGCTTCGAAACACAAGGATCCATATATATTTCATTGCCCCAATAGAGCACGCGGACTTCTACATATAATCAACACCTCACTCCACCAGGATTCGAACCCACGATCATATAATTGTGACCGAGGAACGCTACCTATGGGCCACCAGGACACTATAAGCAGTCTTAGACTCTACTATATTTCACACAAAGCCTGTTCAACGACCTTATGGCGCCATGAACCTCTGATGGGGACCACCGTACCGCTTAGGTGATCAGAGCAAGGTTTACCAAATCCGGCTTGGAAACACGAGGATCCATATATATTTCATTAGCCCAATAAAGCACGCGGACTTCTACATATAATCAACGCCTCACCCCACCAGGATTTGAAGCCACGATCTTATAATTGTGACCGAGGAATGCTACCTATGGGCCACCAGGACACTATAAGCAGTCCTAGACTCTACTATATTTCACACAAAGCCTGTTCAACGACCTTATGGCGCCATGAACCTCTAATGGGGACCACCGTACCGCTTAGGTGATTAGAGCAACGTTTTACCAAATGCGGCTTCGAAATACGAGGATCCATGTATATTTCATTAGCCCAATAAAGCACGCGGACTTCTACATATAATCAACACCTCACCCCACCAGGATTTAAACCCACGATCTTATAATTGTGACCGAGGAATGCTACCTATGGGCCACGAGGACACTATAAGCAGTCCTAGACTCTGTTATATTTCACACAAATCCTGTTCAATGAGCTTATGGCACCGTGAACCACTATAGGGGACCACCCGTGCGGCTTAGGTGATAAGAGCAACGTTTTACCAAATCCGGGTTGGAAACACGAGGATCCATATATATTTCATTAGCCCAATAAAGCACGCGGACTTCTACATATAATCAACACCTCACCCCACCAGGATTTGAACCAACGATATTAAAATTGTGACCGGGGAACGCTACCTCTGGGCGACCAGGTCAATAAAAGCAGTCCTAGACTCTACTATATTTCACACAAAGCCTGTTCAACGACCTTATGGCGCGATGAACCTCTAATGGGGACCACCCGTGCCGCTTAGGTGATAAGAGCAACGTTTTCCAAATCCGGCTTGGAAACACGAGGATCCATAGATATTTCATTAGCACAATAAAGCACGCGGACTTCTACATATAATCAACACCTCACCCCACCAGCATTTGAACCCACTATCTTATAATTGTGACCCGGGAACGCTACCTCTGGGCCACCAGGACAATAAAAGCAGTCCTACACTCTGCTATATTTCACACAAAGCCTGTTCAACGAGCTTATGGCGCTGTGAACCTCTAATGGGGACCATCCGTGCCACTTAGGTGATCAGAGCAACGTTATACCAAATCCGGCTTCGAAACACAAGGATCCATATATATTTCATTGCCCCAATAGAGCACGCGGACATCTACATATAATCAACACCTCACTCCACCAGGATTCGAACCCACGATCATATAATTGTGACCGAGGAACGCTACCTATGGGCCACCAGGACACTATAAGCAGTCCTAGACTCTACTATATTTCACACAAAGCCTGTTCAACGACCTTATGGCGCCATGAACCTCTAATGGGGACCACCGTACCTCTTAGGTGATGAGAGCAAGGTTTACCAAATCCGGCTTGGAAACACGAGGATCCATATATATTTCATTAGCCCAATAAAGCACGCGGACTTCTACATATAATCAACGCCTCACCCCACCAGGATTTGAAGCCACGATCTTATAATTGTGACCGAGGAATGCTACCTATGGGCCACGAGGACACTATAAGCAGTCCTAGACTCTGTTATATTTCACACATAGCCTGTTCAACGAGCTTATGGCGCCGTGAACCTCTCATTGGGACCACCCGTGCCGCTTAGGTGATCAGAGCAACGTTTTACCAAATGCGGCTTCGAAATACGAGGATCCATATATATTTCATTAGCCCAATAAAGCACGCGGACTTCTACATATAATCAACACCTCACCCCACCAGGATTTAAACCCACGATCTTATAATTGTGACCGAGGAATGCTACCTATGGGCCACGAGGACACTATAAGCAGTCCTAGACTCTACTATATTTCACACAAAGCCTGTTCAACGACCTTATGGCGCGATGAACCTCTAATGGGGACCACCCGTGCCGCTTAGGTGATCAGAGCAAAGTTTTACCAGATCCGGCTTGGAAACACGAGGATCCATAGATATTTCATTAGCCCAATAGAGCATGCGGACTTCTACATATAATCAATACCTCACTCCACCAGGATTCGAACCCACGATCTTATAATTGTGACCGAGGAACGCTACCTATGGGCCACCAGGACACTATAAGCAGTCCTAGACTTTACTATATTTCTCACAAAGCCTATTCAACGACCTTATGGCGCCATGAACCTCTAATGGGGACCACCGTACCGCTTAGGTGATCATTGCAACGTTTTACCAAATCCGGCTGGAAACACGAGGATCCATATATATTTCATTAGCCCAATAAAGCAGGCGGACTTCTACATATAATCAACGCCTCACCCGACAAGGATTTGAAGCCACGATCTTATAATTGTGACCGGGTAACGCTACCTCTGGGCCACCAGGACAATAAAAGCAGTCCTAGACTCTTCTATATTTCACACAAAGCCTGTTCAACGAGCTTGTGGCGCCGTGAACCTCTCATTGGGACCACCTGTGCCGCTTAGGTGATCAGAGCAACATTTTACCAAATGCGGCTTCGAAACACGAGGATCCATATATATTTCATTAGCCCAATAAAGCACGCCGACTTCTACATATAATCAACACCTCACCCCACCAGGATTTAAACCCACGATCTTATAATTGTGACCGGGGAACGCTACCTTTGGGCCACCAGGATAATTAAAGCAGTCCTAGACTGTGCTATATTTCACACAAAACCTGTTCAATGAGCTTTTGGCGCCGTGAACCTCTAATGGGGACCACCCGTGCCGCTTAGGTGATCAGAGCAACGTTTTACCAAATGCGGCTTCAAAACACGAGGATCCACATATATTTCATTTGCCCTTCAAAACACGCGGACTTCTACATATAATCAACACCTCACCCCACCAGGATTCGAACCCACGATCTTCTAATTGTGACCGGGGAACGCTACCTCTGGGCCACCAGGACAATAAAAGCAGTCCCACAGACTCTGCTATATCTTAAAAGCCTGTTCAACGAGCTTATGGCGCTGTGAACCTCTAATGGGGACCATCCGTGCCGCTTAATTTGATCAGAGCAACGTTTTGCAATCCGGCAGAAACCGCGAGGATCCATATATACATTTCATTAGCCCAATAAAGCACGCGGCTTCTACATATAATCAACACCTCACCCCACCAGGATTCGAACCCATGATCTTATAATTGTGACCGGGGTATGCTACCTCTGGGCCACCAGGACAATAAAAGCAGTCCTAGACTCTACTATATTTCACACAAAGCCTGTTAAACGAGCTTATGGCGCTGTGAACCACTATAGGGGACCACCCGTGCCGCTTAGGTGATCAGAGCAACGCTTTACCAAATGCGGTTTTGAAACACGAGGATCCATATATATTTCATTAGCCCAATAAAGCACGCAGACTTCTACATATAATCAACGCCTCACCCCACCAGGATTTGAAGCCACGATCTTAAAATTGTGACCGGGGAACGCTACCTCTGGGCAACTAGGACAATAAAAGCAGTCCTAGACTCTGCTATATTTCACACAAAGCCTGTTCAACGAGCTTATGGCGCCATGAACCACTATAGGGGACCACCCGTGCCGCTTAGGTGATCAGAGCAACGTTTTACCAAATGCGGCTTCAAAACACGAGGGTTCATATATATTTCATTAGCCCAATAAAGCACGCGGACATCTACATATAATCAACACCTCACCCCACTAGGATTCAAACCCACGATCTTATAATTGTGACCGGGGTATGCTACCTCTGGGCCACCAGGACACTAAAAGCAGTCCTAGACTCTGCTATATTTCACACAAATCCTTTTCAACGAGCTTATGGCGCAGTGAACCTCTAATGGGGACCACCCGTGCCGCTTATGTGATCAGGCAACGTTTTACCAAATCCGGCTTGGAAATACGGGATCCATATATATTTCATTAGCCAATAAACACCTTGGACTTCTACATATAATCAACGCCTCACCCACAGGTTGATTTTACGATCTTATAATTGTGACTGGGGAGCGCTACCTCTGGGCTAACAGGACAATAAAGCGATGCGTGGAGCTCTGCTATATTTCACACAAAGCCTGTTCAACGAGCTTATGGCACCGTGAACCTCTAATGGAGACCACCCGTGCCGCTAAGGTGATCAGAGCAACGTTTTACCAAATGTGGCTTCAAAACACGAGGATCCATATATATTTCATTAGCCCAATAAAGCACGCGAACTTCTTCATATAATCAACACCTCACCCCACCAGGATTCGAACCCACGATCTTCTAATTGTGACCGGGAACGCTACCTGTGGGCCACCAGGACACTAAAAGCATTCCTAGACTCTGCTATATTTCACACAAAGCCTGTTCAACGAGCTTATGGCGCCGTGAACCTCTAATGGGGACCACCTGTGCCGCCAGGTGATCAGAGCGAAACGTTTTACCAAATCCGGCTTCGAAACACGAGGATCCATATATGTTTCATTAGCCCAATAAAGCACGCGGACTTCTACATATAATCAACACCTCACCCCACCAGGATTCGAACCCACGATCTTATAATTGTGACCGATGAACGCTACCTCTGGAGCCACCAGGACAATAAAAAGCAGTCCCTAGACTCTACTATATTTCACACAAGCTGTTACTTGAGCTTATTGCGCGTGAACCTCTAATGGGGACCACCCGTGCGCTTAGGTGATCAGAGCAACGTTTTTACCGAATCGCGGCCGGGGAAACCTGCGAGGATCCATATATGTTTCATTAGCCCAAGCCAAAGCCGCCTTGGACTTCTACATATAATCAACACCTCACCCCACTAGGATTTGAACCCACGATCTTATAATTGTGTCCGGGGAACGCTACCTCTGGGCCACTAGGACAATAAAAGCAGTCCTAGACTCTACTATATTTCACACAAAGCCTGTTCAACGAGCTTATGGCGCTGTGAACCACTATAGGGGACCACCCGTGCCACTTAGGTGATCAGAGCACGCTTAACCAAATGCGGCTTCGAAACCCGAGGATCCATATATATTTCATTAGCCCAATAAAGCACGCAGACTTCTACATATAATCGACGCCTCACCCCACCAGGATTTGAAGCCACGATCTTATAATTGTGACCGGGCGGCGCTACCTCTGGGCAACCAGGACAATAAAAGCAGTCCTAGACTCTGCTATATTTCACACAAAGCCTGTTCAACGAGCTTATGACGCTGTGAACCACTATAGGGGACCACCCGTGCCGCTTAGGTGATCAGAGCAACGTTTAACCAAATGCGGCTTCGAAACAGGAGAATCCATATATATTTCATTAGCCCAATAATGCACGCGGACTTCTACATAAAATCAACACCTCACCCCACCAGGATTTAAACCCAAGATCTTATAATTGTGACCGTGGAACGCTACCTCTGGGCCACCAGGAAAAAAAAGCAGTCCTAGACTCTGC
>NW_024736510.1:0-20194 GCF_018991925.1 Homarus americanus
TTTTTTTTTTTTTTTTTTTTTTTTTTTTTTTTCTCTTACTAAGATGTTAGTTCAATGTTAAATGTTAAATGTTAAATGTTAAATATTAGTTATGTTAGTCTAAAGGTACATTGTATGGAGAGCCAATCACGGGAGAGGAAGCGTAAGGTGTGAAACTCTTTGATCCTGAGCCGGAAGTTGAAGGTCGAGATTAGGTCGGCGATCGTACCCCTACGTCCACTGCATAGACCTAGAGGCGAGCAGACTCTCTGACCCTCTCATCATTCACACACCAGTCGCAGTCGGGAGCAGTCGCAATCAGGAGCAGTAGAAGTCAGAGCGAAGTGGAAGCCGGAGAAGGAACAGTCACAGCTGATTGGCTAGACATTGGACCTATCCCACCTTCCCACATACCCTGGAAAACCCAAGCTCCTAACCGCCATTTTCCTACTGACAATTCTGTTGATTCAATCAACACATTGAGCCTCTCCTACAGTATCGGACCTCCCTTAGGAACCCCGAATGCTGCTGAGGGGCTTGGTGTGAAGAGAGAGTCGGCAGTGAGTTTTCAGACCTTTTTCTTCTACTCTAATCCTTCTCTTCCGTGCCGTGAAAGGACCTATTCCCCTGTCAGCTGACGTACAGGGGAGTATTCGTCTGGAAACGCCCTCTGTCCCCACACCTCGCTAGTGCGTGTTTGTGTGAAGGGTGGAGGGACAGCACAGCCTGCCGATTCGCCTGGGGACCCCTGTGATAGTGCAGGGCCTCCCCTACGTGAGGGGCGCAGGAAATTAGGGACTGTTAGGGGAGATCTCCATAAATCTCCAATTCAAACAGTTAACATGCCTTCAATTAAAATCAAAGTGGACCGTACCATCCAACCGTGCACCGACCTCGCCTCACTTATTTTCCAGCTGACATGTATATTTCAGATCCGTTCCTTCACCAATGACGACATTATCAAAATATTTGTACAAACTGATGAAGATGCTGACCTATTCCACTCCCCAGCAATGAACAACAGACTGAGGGACAATGGCCTAACGGTCCTCAGTTCACCCGAATACCGCGCAAAATGCACCCTCATATGTAGAAAAGTCATTCCTCAAATCCTTGACAACCCTAACCTATTGACAGAACTCAACTCACAAAACACCCCCCAAATGACAGATGCAGCCCGGATGGGAACTCTCCCCATGTTAAAAATCACTACGGCTACTCAAACTGACGCCATCAAATTAAAATCATACGGAATTAAAATCGGCAGCAATATCATCCCCTCAAGAGACATTGAATTTCAACACTACATACAGGTACACCAATGTTTCAATTGCTATCAATTCGGGCACAACACCAACCGTTGCAGTAATACAATAACTTGCTCAAAGTGTGCCAATCAAGGCCACTCATACCGAAACTGCACTGCCACGGTAACAAAATGCTGCAACTGCAAAGGCCCTCACGCTGCCATCAGCAACAAGTGCAAAATTAGACTCGACAATAGCACAACACCACTCCCTCCCCGCCGATCACCTCCTACAGCACCACCTCCACCTCCCCACCACTCACTCCCTACTGCCTCGGCCCTCCCCACCCGCACTTGCTGGACCAACAACGTGACCGCCCCCCCACCCTCCTCCGACATGGATGCAAAAATCACCACCATCATACTTCTGGCACATACCCTAAGCAACGGAAACAGGTCTCTTTTTCTGAAACTGGCAATTGATGGTTTGAGGGAGAACGGCCTCCCTACCATACACATTCCTGATTCCTTCAGAACCGGTCCCGACCTCATCTTCCCCACTGCCCCCATCCCCGACCGGACCAGCATGCCACCCCCTCCCCCCAGAGAAGCCACTGCAATCTCCCTCCGCCCCTCCACTTCTGCCATGCCCACACCTGACTTATCTCACCAACCTACTGTTACCTCACCCCCCGGAGTAATCAGTCGAAAACCTCCCGACCCCTCCACCTTGACCTTGCCTACACCTGACTTTTCCCACACGACTACGATGAACTCCCGAACCTCCAAAATCCGAACCAAACCCAATCTTCCCCTAACACCTCAGACTCCCAAGAATAAAATGGCTGCCCATCCCCCCACTGAAATGGTGGTCAAGACCACTAGGCCTAAGAGGAAAAACACCTCCCCCCTTTCTTCCTACACACCTGACTGCAAAAGAATTATAAAATACACACATCCAACTAAATCTATAATTAAAGTAAATCTATTCGGCACTACCCCAAAGAAAACAGGAAACAACCCCGACACGAACCTAGCACACTCCACTCCTCTTCCCGACTCCCCGACACACACAGTCACGTAACCGCCCATCCCTCACCTACATACACCTCACTCAGACCTCGCTCACAGTCACTCGACAAGTTAGACCTCATCTCTGCACCCCAGAATTTCAATCTCATATAAGTAACAAATTATACAACATGATCACCATTATGCAATACAACTGTAGAGCATATCACTCAAACAGACATGCCATCTCTCTCCTCATACAAGAACACAACCCAGACATCCTCCTCCTCAACTCAATATGCACATACACCAAAATCAAGCACTTCGGCTACACAAGCAGACAATCACCCCACGAACTATTCGAGGGCGTTGCAATCCTCATCAGATCCTCCATGAAACACGAATTCATCACCAACTTTGCCTTCAAACACTTCATGGCCGCCAAGATCTACACTCAACACGGACAGATTATCATCTGCACAACATACTCAAGACCTAACTCGCGTATCCCATTCACAGACCTAAACTCCATCTTTAACAACTCACACCTACCTGTAATACTAATGGCCGACCTCAATGCACACCACACCGCATTCCAACACAACCGCATCGACCCCCATGGCCAACAACTACACGCTTTGGTCACTCACAAAAACCTTCACCACATTGGCCCTTTCTTCCCCACATTCTACGCTGCTCACGGCAAAGGCACTCCAGACATCGTCATCACCAACACCCCTGCCCTCCAATTCCAACACTACATCACTCCCGGCCCCCTATCAGGCTCAGACCACATTCCCATCACTCTTCACCTCTCCAACAATCCCATCCTCCTCCCAGCAACCTCACCTCAATACCAGTATCAACACGCAGATTGGGATGCCTTCAAGAAAACACTCTCTGAACAACAATACACTCTCAACCTCGAACACCAACCCACTAGGATGATTGAGGAAACCTGGACACACCTTTTCAACACTATCACCGCCATAGCAGATACCCACATTCCTAAACACCGGTTCAAGAAAAAATACTCCTTCACACCCTCCATAAGAACTCAACGCCTACTTCACTGCTACAGGACACGATTCGAACTAAACAAACTTAACCTAGCACCAGTTTCCACAGACATCTCCACACTAAGAACACACATCATCCATAGCCTCCGTCAAGATCATGAGGTTCACTGGGCAAAACTCGTAGAGGCTGCCCAAGAACACAGAACACATAACCCCCGAGAATTTTGGCAAAGGATCGCCAAGCTGAAAGGAACTGCGAAACTCCCCTTTGATCACCTGCTAGTAAATGGTAGGAAAATCAATGAGCCAGCCGACGTAGCACAAACACTAAAACAACACTGGGAACACATTTTCCACCCACACCCCCCCACACAACAAAGGTACATCTTAAACCACATAAACAACATCACCACACACATGCAAACACTTCACGACAGAACAACTCCTGACAACACAATAGATACCTCCACTCTCACACAGGACCACACCCTCACTGCTCCTTTCACCCCAACAGAAGTCGCACAAGCACTGGACAAAACCAAAAAGAAAACACCAGGTGACAGCAATATTGGTCAAGCAATCCTGAAGCACCTGCCCCGAGAAACAATCACAGCCATTACATACCTCTACAACACCCAACTGGCTACAGGATACTTCCCAAAGCTCTTTAAGACAGCCACAGCCGTCATGATACCTAAACCAAACAAAAACCCAACAGATCCTCAAAACTACAGACCGATCAGCATACTAGAAGTCTTAGGCAAAACTTTTGAAAGACTATACAACACCCGCCTCAGATACCACCTTGAAGATGAACAACTACTGTCCTACAAGCAGTTCGGCTTCAGAGCACACCACTCAACTCAAGACGCACTCAATATAATCACAAACTACCTCCACATGAACAAAGATGCATACAAGATAGCACTCATTGTTATGTTAGGTGTTCTGGGTAATAAGTTCTATATACAGGAGAGAACACAAACACCTGTATAGTTTTGTAGGTTCGGTTTACTGGATAAGAGTATGTACACAGAGGTGGATAGCACTGCTCCCTAGCTAAGGTCCTGGTCAACTACCATAGACGACGTATGGCAAGTGATACATTAGCAGCTTCCATACGTCGCCAGGCACATTAATTAAGCATGTGGGATATGGTAATAACATTGCCACACGCTGCTAGCTAGGCTGAATAAATATAAATGGATACATAATATACATACATGATACATAATCCAGCATACATAATATACATACACCTCCCTCCCCCCTATACGCTCATAGCAAAGTCTTGAGCGGACCTTTTCTTCTGGATCCGTTCTGAGCGTCGAGGGACTTCATCACTGGGAAGGGTATGGGACTCAACACTGGTGGCGGGGCCAGCAGAAGGCATTGTTACGGGGCGGAGAAAACGGCGGTTCCTCCACCACACACGACCGCTGGGTAACCGCACCTGGTAGTCCCGTGACCTGCCGAGACCCATGACTACGCCTACTTTGTCCCAACGTAGGGAGGTCGGGTCCTGAACACGGACTTGGGTGCCGACACTCAACCTGGGGAGGGAACGGGCGTGGTCGTTGTAGCGGGCGACGACGTCCTGAACACGTTCGGCGGCTCGGCGGTCACAATCCTCTGTCTTGGCCTGCCACTCCTTGGAGAAGGATTGAGGGTGAGCAGGGACACAAGAACGAAGGGGGCGTCCATACAAAACCTGGGCAGGGGAGCGTCCGGTGTAGTTAGGTGTGTTGCGGAGTTCAAGAAGACCCCGGTCGAAGGCCTCAGTCAATGTTCCCGAAGGGGCCACCTTAAGGATGAGGTGCTTCAAAGATTTGACAGCAGCCTCAGCGTGGCCGTTGGACTGCGGGTAATGGGGCGATGACAACACATGCCGGACTCCCCATCGGTCAGGGAACGCAGCAAAGTCCCGGCTTGTGAACTGAGGCCCTCCGTCGGTTCGCAGGCGTACAGGAACGCCCACGTCACGGAAGTAGTGGCGGAACTTGCTGATGGTGGCGGCAGACGTCGTGTCATTACCGCCCTTGATGACAACCGGCCAACCAGAGAGACGGTCGACGATAACCAGGAAGGACTTTCCTGACACACAGAAAAAGTCGGCCGACACAGACTCAAAGGGGCGGGTGGGGTTGTCGTCACTCATGAAGGGTACCTGCTGCTGGCTGGGTTGTAATACGTGGCGGGGCTTACACACCTGGACAGCATTGGAGATGTCGGGGTCGATGCCAGGCCGGAACACAGTCTGTCGTGCACGTCGTTTGGTGGCCTCAGCTCCACGGTGACTGTCGTGAAGGCGAGCCAAGGCGTGGGGACGTGATGCAGCAGGGACAACTACCGAAGGAGAGGTGTCACTGGCCAGAGGTAGGGGTAGGGCGGCAGCAGGGTAGTTGCTGCTCCCTTCGTGCACCCTGTTGGCGTGTCTTACCTCAAGAATAGGTTTTGGGAAGTCCTGGGAGATGATGGCCAACTCTTGACAATGTCTGTAGGACAGCAAGGGAGTCGGGACACCATTATGCACGTCAATCCAGGCCTGACACGACCTGTTGCCAAAGGTGACATGTGCATAGAGTGAACCCAGGGCTGGGGCCATCTGTGAACCATCTGCCATGACGCGGAGGTCCTCGGGAGGCGGTCCTAGATCGCTTGGAGAGAGCCCCAAGCATCGCAAATGCTGGGGACCGATGACTGTAGCATCAGCGCCGGTGTCGGGCAACATCTGAAGACGGGATGACACACCGCCATAGGTCACGATGACGCTGATGTACTGGGGGACTTTGGTCCTGGGATGCGAGGAGTACACCCTCCTAAAATGGGTCGGGCTTTGTCCAGGGTCGTCGTGCCTCTGATTTGGCGACTGTGGGCGGCCCTCACTGGTAGAAGGGCGCCGAAGCTTCCGCCGACGCTGTCCCTTGGGTTCGTGGGTAGGGCAACACTTGTCATAGTGGCCCAGACGGCCGCACACATTGCACTGGACGCGTTTGGCTGGGCACCGTACTGTGAGTGACCAGTGGCCCTTACGGTCACAACTGTTGCAGGTAGACTGAGCAGCTGGACATACCTGTGTTCCGTGCTGCTTACCACAGTTGTTGCAAAATGAACCGGGCGTGGACGTGGTGGGCGAAGGCGTAGGAGCAGACTTCTTGTCCTTCTTGTGCCGGGACACAGCGCGTACAGCTGTAGGGGGAGCTCGGATGGCAGAGGTGGCACACCTGGCAGCCTCATAGGAGCGACATAACGTCAACACATCCTGAAGAGAAGAGGAAGAGTCGAGGGAGGTGAGGCGTTGGACAAGTTCCTCGTCCTTAACACCCATCAGGATCACCTGCTTCAACTGGGTCTCCTCGCACTGCTGGTGGTGGCCTAAACATATATCTACCTCTTCCGAGGCTCTCTTAAGACGTACATAAAAAGCGTCAAAAGACTCACCCTCCATCTGTCTGCAGCTAAACAATTCCCTCCTGCGCAGAGCTTCATTCTGCTGTCCTTTGATGTGCCGTTGTAGAACGTCCAGTACCTCCTCTACAGACAGCGAAGAGGTTGGGGGTACCTGCAACGTATGTTCTAAGACACGCTGAACTTCCAAGGACAGGCACATACGCAGCTGGATGAGTTGTTTAGGCTGTGACAAACTCTGGAGATCCACCATTGTAGCATAATCAGCCCACCGCCGCCGCCATTCGCGAAAAGTCTGGAAATTTACATCAGGCTCCAAGATGGGCGGTGTTTGAGCTGCTGCTTTAGGTGGGGCTGGGGGGCGTGAAGGAAGCATGGATGAGGTATCTGAACCATTCAGTACCGAGGCAGTGTTAGAGCCAGGGGCTTGGTTAACAGTGAGGCGAGATATCAAGGCTTCAAACCGTGCACTGTCTTCCATTCTCCGTTGGTGGTCTCGTTCTGCCTCTGCTTGCCTTCTGTGCTCATCCGCCAAACGTCTGTGAGCTTCATCCTCGCGTCTCTCATCTCTCATAAACTTCATTAAGGCAATTATCTCTGGAGATAACGCTGAATGTTGAGGTGAAGGGCTGCGCGATGTTGTGGGAGCTGGGCCGGCCTGGTCATCCATCTCTGGGGGACTATCATCCGCTTGACTCATCCAGGCGCTGGGTCCACGGCTACGTAAGGCATGAGACATAACTACTTTATCTGTGTACTGTGTCTTAAATCAGTGTTGACCGGTCAGCCCGTCGTATCAACAAGATTTCAGACAAAAAAATTTAATTAAATACACAGATAAGTAGGTTATATATATAAAATATATATAATGAAGCCGCGCGGTCAGCAAGTGTTAGTACATGTATGTGTGTGTGTCCCAGGCAGGCAGAGCGTCTCGCCCCAGCTGTGAGGGGGGGTGGAGGCGGCGCTGTGAGGGAGGGGGGTGGAGATAGGAGTAGCTCAGTCGCTCTCTGTAAACGGTCAGAGGAGGGTGCGCTGAGCTCTACACCCCACAAATGCCCAGAACATGCCGTATACCTTGGAAATCCGTTCGAACAAGGTCACACATGAATGGCACGAAACACACAATGCACTAAACACTTCACAGAAAATCACTGTCACTGACACTGCTCAAAGTTGCGAAATTCTTCGAGGGATGACGCGGGGTTGACCCAAGGCGGGGATCCATCAGCCGGCTTTCCACAAACTTGCACTAATCACTCGTAATAATCCAGTAAAACTACGCACTGCGCCATGTTAGGTGTTCTGGGTAATAAGTTCTATATACAGGAGAGAACACAAACACCTGTATAGTTTTGTAGGTTCGGTTTACTGGATAAGAGTATGTACACAGAGGTGGGTAGCACTGCTCCCTAGCTAAGGTCTTGGTCAACTACCATAGACGACGTATGGCAAGTGATACATTAGCAGCTTCCATACGTCGCCAGGCACATTAATTAAGCGTGTGGGATATGGTAATAACATTGCCACACGCTGCTAGCTAGGCTGAATAAATATAAATGGAGCACATACATAATATACATACATGATACATAATCCAGCATACATAATATACATACACTCATTACAAAAGACGTACAAAAAGCCTTCGACACAGTTTGGCACGATGGATTAAAGTACAAGATATGCACCAATTTTAACCTCCCTCAAAAATCACAACAATTACTATGTAACTTCCTAACAGACAGAAAAATGAGGATAAAAGTCACACCTGCCTACTCTGACCACTTCACACTGCATGCAGGAGTCCCACAAGGATCAGTCCTGTCCCCAACACTATACATTCTTTACACAAACGACTTACCCGACCCCTTACACATCGACTCTCTGACAATACAGTACGCCGACGATGTAACCCAACTAGTCAGACACAGAACTCTTGATCACCTAACAGACAAAGCTAACAGGGAACTCGAACAAGTTACACAATGGGAACTCCGATGGCGAATACAAACCAACCCGAACAAAGCACAAATCACCTACTTCGGCACCAAAAGACGACAACCACGTCACATTTACCTAAACCCCTACATCGCCTACCCTTCACCTATAACTATCAAACGAACAAACACAATCCTAGGAGTCACATTCAACGACACCCTCACCATGACACTACACACCAATATGAAGGCTTTGATCGCAAAGAAAACACTCGGGAATATATACAGATTCAGAACCGCATCAATCAAAACCAAAACACACCTATTCAAAGCCCTCATACGCCCACTATTGACTTATGCACCTAACACACTCCAGCTAGCACCACCATCAAGCGCCAAGAAACTTCAAGTCATTCAAAACAAAGCACTAAGATTCATCCATAACACACACTGGTCATCCTTCACCCGAAATAGTCATCTACATGAACTCAGCTCCGTCCCCCCACTTAACATCTACTGGAGACAACTAGGTGACAAACAAATAGAATCACTCCTCACTACTTACCCTCAATGGCAGGATTATTTCGACAACATCATACTCCCACGCAGATTCAGAGACAGAAATCCCTCCATACTAAACAGACCAAACACTCCCCTCCCACCTCCCTTGTATTAATAACTTCCCTATAACCACACCCAAAAAAAAAAAAATTCCCCCCCAAATTAAACCTAACCTCTCCTTAACCCTCACCCAACGATCCTCCTCCCCCCCCTCACTCCAAACCCCACGCCACCAACTCAAACTCAAGACCACTCTGACAAAAAAAAATAAAACTAACCCACTCAACCTGCACTAACACTCCCCCCCCAAACAAAAGAAAAGAAAAGACCCTAACAATCCCCCCAAAATAAAAACCTAACATACCCAGCCGTTACTAGCAATCCCACACAAAATAAAAAATAACCATTCTACCGTTAACTAACCACACCCTATCACTCCTCCCAAAATAAAAACCTAACTTACCCAGCCGTTACTAGCAATCCCACACAAAATAAAAAATAACCATTCTACCATTAACTAACCACACCCTATCACTCCTCCCAAAACAAATACCTAACTTACCCATCCCATACTAACTCGGATGACATGTACGTTTCCCTTAGCCAATAAGGTCGGGGAGAGTTCCACAGTGCCTGTACGCAAGCCCTCTCCCTCAAGAATGTTACCTAATAAAAACGGTACCAAATTGCAGACGACATTGAACGCCTCCTTTAGCCAATAAGGTCGGGGAGGGGTGCAATGTACCTGTACACAAACCCTCTCCCTCAAGAATGGGGCCAGAACTCACAATACCTGCAAGAGCCTACCGCAATTGCAGAAGTCCTTTACTAGCCAAAGGGAAGAAAGAATGCAATGATTAACCCAACTCTGCCAACTACTAACAAAACCTACAATCCTCCCAAAAGAAAAACTTAACCCACCCAACCTTACTCACAATCCCTCCTATAAAAAAAAAAAAAAATGCTAACTCTCCATCCAATCACTAATCAACACCTTCAATCCTCCCAAAAGAAAAACTTAACCCACCCAATCTTACTCACAATCCCTCCAAAAAAAAAAAAAAACCTAACTCACTATCCAATCACTAATCAACACCTTCAATCCTCCCAAAAGAAAAACTTAATATACCCGACCTTTCTAACAAGCCCTTCGACCCTCCTAAAAAAAAAAAAAACCTATGACTCAATACAACTATTCATTAGCAACACAAATCATATCACACCTAAGGAATCCTTCCATACTATAAATTAACCCAACAACCTCCAAAGCCCCCCTCTCCTCTCCTCTCCTCCCCCCTCCTCCCGACAACCGAACCATACCTGACCTTATATCAATTATCCTAACCCTCCCCCTCTCCCCTTACTACATTTCCACGCAAACGCATACACACTCACACAACAACCCCCCCGAAGCAAAAAAGTAATTCACCTCAACTCAACATACAACCTCCACCCCCGCCAATCCCCAAACACAAACTCCCCCACCCCCGCCAGACAAAGCCTCTCATAACACCACAACTCTCCAAAACCAAATCAAACATACCCAACCTCTATACCAGCCACTGTCAACATTATCGACCTAACTCAAGACTGAAACCAAACAACCTATATCTCACTCTCATCTCCGTTCACAATTTGACAAAGCTCAAATCTGTCCCCTGCTATTACTAAATAACTCTCCTACGATACACTCATCCTTCCTTACTACGAATACTTTGACATTTCAAGCTCAAAGATTCAAAACTCTTCCTCCAACTCTCTCCATTTCTCTCTGACATAGCTGAAAGACCCACAACTCTCAGAAACAAATTAAAACATACCCAACGTCTGTGACATCCAATTCTCAATAAAATCGACCTAACTCAAGACTGAAACCATTCAGCCTATATCTCATTCTCGTCTCCGTTCATAATTTGACAAAAAAGCTCAAATCTGTCTGCTGCTATTACTAAAAACTCTCCTACGATACGCTCATCCTTCCTTACTATGAATACTTTGACATTTCAAGCTCAAAGATTCAAAAACCCTTCCTCCAACTCGCTCCGTTCCTCTTTGACATAGCTCAAAGACTTTACCTTCATCTTTATCCAAACAACCCTACGACTAGCAAAATTTCTATATTTTCACCTTCTCTGTTTACTTTGATCGTGTGTGCCTGTGCGTCCGTCCACCTGCGTTTCTCGGCTTGCGCCGCCGCCGTGGCGGGGCGGTTCTTCCTACGCTCTGCCAACACTGCCCGAGCTAAGACGACAATCAGAACACCCGCGTTGGCCCTTTGCTTGCTCGGACCTGCTCCCGCCCTCCCTCTGCCTCGTCCTGATTGTTGTTGTTGTTGCACCCTCAGGGCATTTTGCCTACCCCCTCACGCAAGCGGTGTTTAGCCACTGCACCTGTTCTCTCCTTCTAAAATTCACTTCCATCCTCCCTTTATTCTTCCTCTGAACCTCCTTCCCCCCTGTCACTAGCATTTTTCTTTCTTCTTTTCTGACCCTCTCTCACCATGAACGGTTACGAGTTTGATAATGTGGCGCGGATACGTCCGGATACGCCGACCTGCCCCAAGAAATTAAACCTCCTAGTTCTCAAGAAGTTCTTTGAAACTAATGAGATCATGGGGGTCACCAAGGTGGAACGACTGAAGCTCCATGGTGACATCAAGATCACCTTCGCCGAGAAGGGTATGCCCGTACAGCTCGCGGAGATCCCAGACATCAACGGCACTCCATTTAAAATGATTACCTACAAGTGGGACAACCTGAAGCTGGGAGTAATCTCCCACGCCGAAATGGCCCACGTGGACCAAGCAGAGCTGAGTCTGAATCAGTGGCGTAGCTAGAGTGTGTGCCGCCCAGGGCGGCCCTAGAGTTTGACACCCCCCCCGTGCCCCCACAAAAAATACATATTGCACAGTGACTCACTCTTATATATATATATATATATATATATATATATATATATATATATATATATATATATATATATATATATATATATATATTAAATAGTTTGTGTACCATTATAATATTACTGTACTTTCACATACTCAAATATAGTATGCTTTAAATACACCCCAAACATACTTAAACTTTATAAGTAACAGTTAAACAAAAAGCAAAAACGATATATAGGATAGGGAAAAAAGTTGTAGGGTTACGTGGTATAATGTTGTCTAGCACTCAGGATGGATGGAAACTCTAAGGTGGTTTTCTTGTATAACATAAGTTATATGATAGACAGTCTGGTGCTGGAGGTGCCGTGTGGTGAGGAGCTGCTCAGTAGAGACGTTCGGTGAGTAGCGTGTTGAAGGAGGTAGATGTGCAGGAGCTTCGTTAGAGAAGATGTTGCCTGTTGCTGGCCTCCTGGTTGAATGAAAGTTGGACAGCGAGGAGCTTGCTGGAGTAGGTGTTGCGTGTTCAGGAAGATGGGCCAGAATGAAAGAGCTGGTTGGTGAGGAAGCTCAGAGAAGGACAGCTGGTGGGTCGCCATGCTCGCTGGCGGGAGCGAGGACCGCCAGGCAGGCGGAGGAGAGGCGAGGGCCGCCAGGCAGCGGCGGAGGAGGAGGTGTTGTTTGTTCAAGAAGAATGGCCAGAATGAATCTCAATGGAGAGACAGAGCTTATATACCCAGCAGCCGTGAGTCACCTATGAGTCATGTTGGGAAAACCCGAGAAAGTAACCGGTCTTTGGCTCGGTTGCTAGGATACTGCGGCATCTGGTGACGCCCCCGCCTTGCCGCTAGTTTGGTTGCTAGGGAAGATGGTAGCAGCTGGTGGCTGCGGCTACGCAGTTGTAGTGGAGACGTCCACTACAAAGTAAAAAAGTGTAAAAAATTAAGACCATCTTTATTTCTGAAATGAAAACTACAACTTTCACAATGCTGTGAAACAAAATCTTAATATTTAATCTCAGTACCGCAGCAAAAGTCACATCAATATTTTTTAACCAATACTTTATTATTTCTTACCTTATAGTATTATGTCTTCCAACGAAGTAAATAACTGGATCGAAAACACAAGAGAACTTAAAAGTCGTCTAGCCTCCCCTCGTCTTGTCACGATGGAGACTTGTGCAGAACTGAAGTGAATTGCTTGTAACTGGTGGATTGGTCGGCTGTACATGAACTGATATGACCCGAGACTGCATGGTTTTGCAGCTACTGGAGACGTTAATCCTTCCCTTTGTATCGGCGGCAAGTTAATCCTCGTCGTGTCTGACCTAACACCTGACCCACACCACATGAGCTCACTGGCGTACTTGTTTGAAGTTGTTTCCTTAATCCTCAACAGGTTACAGGTTGTGTGTGTGGCGGGGGGGGAGCATAGCAAGGGTGTAGCTCATGACGTGGCCGTGATGATGTGGGTCAGGTGTTAGGTCAGACACGACAAGGATTAACTTGCCGCCGATACAAAGGGATGGATTAACGTCTCCAGTAGCTGCAGCTATGGGTGATGAGCAGACCCAAAAGTGCCGCCCGGGGCGGACCGCCCCCCCCGCCCCCCCCCTAGCTACGCTAGTGTTAATACTATATCTTTTCCCCCTTTGATTTCATATTAATAAACTTGTTTTTAGAGTACTTTAGGTGTATTCCTTTCTCCCACAGTATTTTACCTTTATTTCCATCCAAGTGACTTGATACCAGAATTACCATACCCATGTGCCTAGACCCTCGACCATGCTACCAAAAGAATGTCCATGCTACCACAAGAATAAGTGACGGAACTGGGTAAGAGTAAGACTAAGAGAAGTAAGTAAGATGAGGGTGGTGTAGATACAGGGGGAACATGCGCCCTCACAGCCCAACCCAACACGCACCTGACGCTTGACCTGACGCTAACCTGACTCTGTCCTGCCGCCTCCTAGCCGCGTCCAGGCGAGTTGCTGCTGCCTCCAACTTAAACTCCCTCACGCAAGCGGTGTTTAGCCACTGCACCTATTCTCTCCTCCTAAAATTCACTTCAATCCTTCCTTTATCCTTCCCCTGAACCTCCTTCCCCCCTGCCACTAGCATTTTATGTATATGTATGCTGTACGCTGATTGGCTGGTAGGCGCGCGGCCGGAGCTCAGTTGGGAGTTGTAGGGGAGAGGATCCACTACACCATCATTAACCAACTATTAAGATTATTCAGACAAGACTGGACCCTCAGGTCTTACTGTACCATTCACAAAACAGATCCGCAATTACTTATTAATTCATTAAACACTTTGAGTACTTATTATCATTAAACAACTCCAAGTACTTATTATATCATTTAACAACTTCATTTACTCATTACTTCATTAGACAGCTGTTGTATTATTTCTCTGACAAGTAAGATTCAGATAACACTGGACCCTCAGGTCTTACTTTTACAAGTAACAAATTACATCTTCAATTCTTGGTTACAACATTTAACATTCATTATATTATTTCATTGTCACTGCAAGTGGGTAATATGACACAGTTGACACTATCCCAAATTAAAATATTCTTTATGACAACATGCTATTTCGGAATGAATAACATGGCACTTTAACTAGTATTCAATGGTTTGGTGGACTCAACTCCGATAATAACTATAATCCTGGTACTGTGGGGTATGAGTTATTTCTCCTCCATCCTGTGTGAGTGCGAATCTCCGGGGGTCACCATTTGTGGGGTACGTTATGTTTTGGTTCATACTCAGGATGGGATGGAGAAAGAAAATTCACAATGTGCTCTCTGTATACATATTATATTGGATGTACAGTGCAGCTTGGTGCTGGGAAGTGGCAGCGTGGTTTACAAGCGTGATGTAGAGAGAGCTGGTTGGTGAGGGTGCTCAGAGGACTAGCTTGTGGGTCGCCATGCTCGCCGGCGGGAGCGAGGGCCGCCAGGCAGCGGCGGAGGAGGTGGTGTTGCTTGCTGCGGCTGTAGCTAGAAGAGAGGCAGTTCACCACGAGGTCAGGTCTTATATAGTGGAGGTAGGCGTGGCTTAATAGTTGACCTCCGTCATGTAAGGCGGCGCTGGTTGACCTAGACCAAGAGGCATACACTGGGGAATTCGAGGGGTCGGCTACTCAGCGACAAGCGTTTGTAGAGGAATCCACTACAATACTCCCCTTTTCCACCAGGCGGTGTAGGAGACTTGTTGACTGCAGGGTTGCATGGCACATGTGAGGCAGAACGGGCTATGCATGCCACATGTGAGACATAACGGCGAGGGCGTGGATGAGCCGGCCGCTTGGGGGGGGCAACTCTGTCTAGATACACGAAATCTGTGGGAGAAAAGAGGGAGAAGGAGGGTTGTGGAGGCGATGAATGTTGTGCTTCCCACGCGACAGGTACAGAGTAGTCAGATGCGCCTGCTGGGGTGTGTGGGCCTGGGTCAGGAGCAGGGGCTGCGTCAGGAAGTGTGTCCATGACAGCAGTAGGGTGCATGACAGCAGCAGGGTCCACGACAGCAGCAGGGTGCAGGACAGTTGCAGGGAGTACCTGAGGGAGAAAAGAGGGGTGTGTGGGTCCGCACTCAGGCGCATGGGCCGCGTCGGGAGCAGGGGCTGCATCAGGAGGAGCGGCAGGGGGTACTGCTGGGCCGGGGGCGGCGTCTGAGGCAGGACGGGTGTGTTGGGGTCGGTAGGATGTGGTGCATGGGGCAGGAAGAGAAGCTGGTGTCTGCTTAGAGAAGCAGTGCTGCTCTAGGGTGTCTAACCTGCGGTGTAGAGACAGTAGCTGTAGAGCGGATGTGGATAAGCCAGTCTTCCATGTTGCTTGAAGACTGGGAGAGTGATCGGTTTCTCCTCCATCCTGTGTTAGTGCGTATCTCCGGGGGTCACCATTTGTGGGGTACGTGATGTTTCTCCTCCATCATGTGTGAGTGCGAATCTCCGGGGGTCACCATTTGTGGGGTATGTTATGTTTTGGTTCATACTCAGAATGGGATAGAGAAAGGAAACTCACAATGTGCTCTCTGTATACATATTGTATTGGATGTACAGTGCAGCTTGGTGCTGGGAAGGGGCAGCGTGGTTACAAGCATGATGTAGAGAGAGCTGGTTGGTGAGGGTGCTCAGAGGGCTAGCTTGTGGGTCGCCATGCTCGCCGGCGGGAGCGAGGGCCGCCAGGCAGCGGCGGAGGAGGTGGTGTTGCTTGCTGCGGCTGTAGCTAGAAGAGAGGCAGGTCACCACGAGGTCAGGTCTTATATAGCAGAGGTAGGCGTGGCTTAATAGTTGACCTCCGTCATGTAAGGCGGCGCTGGTTGACCAAGACCAAGAGGCATACACTGGGGAATTCGCGGGGTCGGCTACTCAGCGACAAGCGTTTGTAGGGGAGGAATCCACTACAGTACCACCAACATTCATGGATTCAATACTTATCCTGGGATGACTATATTTCTGCTAGTCATCCCAAACCATAGATCTTAATACGGCTCCATATATATAGCCAAGAACAATAGATGGACCACAATCACAAGACAGAGTCAGCGGGGCATAGTTGTTTTCAGCGACCGCCAAGCTAAAGGCTCGCTCGCTAGGAGCGCCCGGGGAGGGTTGATTCGTGGGAGTGCGTCGGCTATGGCGCCTCCCGAGGAATCTCGCCCTGGGATTCTAATCTCGCCACCTTAAAGACATCCTTTGAGAACCATCTTGCCCATTGGCGGCTACCGAACCTCAGTAGTGTTGCCAACACACAAACAGCGTCTGGAGATGCATTGAGAAGAAATCACAAGAGAGTGAATGTTTAACTTCAACTATACAAAACTTACGTCTGGCAATGGTACAAACGATATTTACGTTACTCGACTGATTTGGCACAGGATATTTCAATAGGTTAAAGCATGAACACTGATATTCACAAAAAATCGACTAAGTTAAAATGAATTAACATGGCGGCGAGAAACAATCATTCAATACCTGGAGATGTGTTAGAAATCACAAGAGTGTGATTTTTCCTCTTGCATTCGTATATATGTGAGCCTGGAGGAACTTTGGCCCACGTATTCCTACCAGAAAGACTAATCTCACTAACAATAGACCTTCTATTCAAATTGGTCGCTGTACACCTAACTGTGACCGTCAGTGTCACAGGTCAGGCTTATTTTCTACGTCTATCTTTATGATCTAATCAGAGATTGAGTTTGTCAGGAAAGAGGTGAAATGGAGTTATATACGCACTAACAACTCTACTTGCCGGAAACCACAAACCACAGCCAGGGAGTTTCTTTCGTTAAGTCTTGGAGATTTTGAGTTTGACAATCTTTCCAGTAGATTAATGACTTTCTAAAATAGACAACTGACACTAACTAAACTGCAAACATCAGATTTCCTGATGTTTGGGCGACAAAATAATATCACTTCGGTAGCGATCGGAAATTCAGGATATCCCCATGACAACATAAAATAGGCCACTCAAACTGACAAACTCGACACTCACTTACTTGACAAGTTTTACTAACAATAAGGACAGTTGAAGCTTTCAACACCACTCACAATGGATTTTGACTGTTCCAACTGTAAACAGACATATCTAGGTTGTTTTACCAATTGCAACCACAGTTGCAATTTAAAATTCTGTCATTACTAAGGAATAATGGTGTCTCGGGTACATTCAAGAATGAGAGAAAACGAAGGACTCAGGCGTCCTGAAGCGATGAGAAACGGACTCCTCAGATGGGAAACTCCAATAAGAAAGCATAGCAATATGTTTTGTGGGCTATTGAGCGTAATATGAATCGTCTGATTTTACGTTAACTGACGTGTATGACCGTGGTCATTACACTACTGCTTCCTGGCTGATAAATTACCTAGTACAGAAAAAACTCCCCAAAAGAACTTGTGATGAATTGTACCAAAAGTAACAAAAGAATTATTTTTCATACCAAGAGATTGAAGAGGGATTAATGGAACTGTGTAAACACTTGCAATCATCATTCAGGAAAGAAAATATAGAAACGAGAGGAAAGTAAATGAAAAGAAAGGGAAAGACAAACCACAAAAAGCTGTAACAAAGGAACCAGGGGGAGTAGTGTGGAAGGAAGAAATAGATACCTACCTCACATCTGTAAGAGATAAGTCAATGACAAAGACAGCAAATACAGATATAAGTTACTCAGGGAAAGCAGGTTCTTAATGCGAAAACCTGCATATTCTGTAGTGAACAGCACAGTACAGTGTATTGTAAAAACTATCCAGATTTGCTGTCCCGTTTTAACAAACTGAAAGAAAGGAGTTGTTGTCTAATATGTCTGAGCCCTAACCATAAGGCAAACGAGTGTTCAACGAAGTTGTCCACTTGCCTTAGATGTAAAGCCGAAACCCATCATAGTACATTGTGTCCTAAAGTAAGTATTGAAGAAGAGGGTCAAGCTAAACCAGTAAATGTAAGCATGTCATTGACTAACCCTCCTAACTCAGTAACTGTGCCAGCAGCTGTACCCACAACAGAAATCAAAGTAATTAATGGTAAGAAATCCATAATGGTCAAGGCATTGTTTGATACTGGAGCACAAAAGACTTTCATCTCGGGAGATGTTGTTCGTGCACTGCAGTTGCCGACAATAAATAAAGTAAATATGTCCATTAGGGGATTCCTAACGAGCAAAGACTCGCAATCTTTTGATTTGGTAAAACCACTAGTCCAGTTAGGCAGGCATAAGTGTCGCGTGGCAGCAGCTGTAATAGACCCCATGGACACGAAGATGGTAAACAAAGGACTGAGACAAACAGTAGAATATCTTAAATCCCAGGGAGTGAAGTTAACTGATGGAAAAATGGAATCACATACGGTTGGTCCTATTAGGCTGATCATTGGTTCTGATTATTGCGGAAGGCTCCTTCGGTAGACTATTAAAAAATTTGATGTTCAAATGATTACAAGTCCAGGAGGTAACCTTATTATGGGTCCCCTTGCCATACCAAGATCCCTCTCCACGCACATACAACTTAGTAGACTCGGTTTATGTGACTCCGACTTAGTCTCTTCTGATGGCCAGAATAGGAGCAATAATAGAGCCTACTCAGATACAAGAAGAGATTGAACCGGTGCACAAATTGTGGGACCTAGATACTATAGGAATAAATCCTGAACAGCCAACACCCAAAGATAAAATATCTTATGATCATTATTTAGAAACAGTTGAATATAAAGATGGGCGATACTGGGTGGGATTACCATGGAAGTTAAATGCTCCCGAATGACCAACATATGACAATATCATAAAGGATCAACTGGCTAATCACTTTATAGAGAGAGTTACTGATAGTGTTCATACTATTGGTCATTATTTGCCACACTTGAACGTGAAGAGCGAATCAACCACTACTCCAGTAAGAATAGTATTCAATTGTTGTCTTAGAGCCAGTAAAGGAGCTCCTAGTTTGAATGACTGCTTATATAAGGGACCAAATCTGATTGGAAGCTTGGGGGATGTCCTATTAAAATTTAGAACGAAGAAATATATATGCCTATGTGGCGGATATATCTAAGGCATTCTTAAGGATAGATCTTAGGGAAGAAGACAGAAAGTTCACTAAATTCCTTTGGCCAGAAACCCGTTCAGTTCAGGAAGTCCATTGATAACCTACCAGTTTAAGTCTGTATTGTTTGGCTCATGTTCAACTCCTTTCCTACTCTGTAGTGCCCTTCAGCATCATTTCTGTAATTCGAAGTGTCCAGAAATAGGGCAGATCTTCTATATGCATAATTTACAGGGGGTAGTAGAAACTGGGCAGGAGGCGTTGACAGTAGATGACACGGCCAACCTAGAGTGCCAGAGAGCCAACATGCCGTTACAAAGCTGGAACACTAATTCTGAAGCTCTCAAAGATGTTATCTCTAAAGATTACACTAACTATGAAATGCCTGTAAACCAATCTGTTCTTGGAATGATTTGGGATGTAAAAACAGACAAACTGAGCTTAAAACCACTCTGCTTCCCTGATTCTAGTTCCCTTACTAAAAGATCCTTGTTGAGTTAAATATCCCTGTTGTTCGATCCTTTGGGTATAATGTGACCCGTAACAATTAAACGAAGAATTCATGAAGGAAGCTTGACGGGAGAAAGTAAGTTGGGATA
>NW_024736511.1:0-19249 GCF_018991925.1 Homarus americanus
AGCTTCAGTGCCATGTCCAGGGCAGGGAGGGCCAAACCCTTTGGCGCTATGAAACAGCGTGAGTGCTGAGCACCCATACAGTGCTTTTGAACCAGGGTGTGAGGGTCGAGCACTTTACAAGACCCGGTGTCAAGGCTGGGCACCTCCAGCACCATGACCCGGAGTGTGAAGGCTGGGCACCCCATATGACATGAACTGGGTTTAGGGCCTGGTACCCCTTCACAGTGACATGAAACGGGGTGTGTGGTGGCAGGGCACCCCTACAGTAAGTTATGAACTGGGTGTGTGAGGGCTGGACACCATTTCACATGACCTGGAGTGAGGGCTGGGCACCAAATTCAAGTGACATGTACCGGGTTTTAGGCCGGGCACCCCTTCAGTGACATGAACGGGTGTAGGGGCAGGGCACCCCTACAGTGTTATGGAACTGGTGTAGCGGCCGGGGCACCCTTTCATGACCTGGTGTGAGGGCCGGGCAACACGTCAGTGACATGACCTGGGTGTGAGGGCCAGGCACCCCTTCCAGTGCCATGACTCCGCATGACGGCTGGCACCCCTTCAGGGACATGACCCAGGGGTGGAGGGCTGCTACCTTTCAGTGATATGGACCACGGGGTGTGAGGGCCGGCACCCCTCCAGCACCATGACCCGGGTATGAGGGGCTGGGCACCCTTTTCAGTGACATGACCCGGAGTGTGAGGGCCGGCACCCTTTCAGTGACATGACCGGGTGTGAAGGCCGGGCACCCCTCCAGCACCATGACCCGGGGTATGAGGGCCGGGCACCCCTTTAGTGCTAAGTGACCCGGGGTGTGAGGGTAGGGCACCACTTTAGTACATGACCAGGGGTGTGAGTGGGGCAGGGCAAACCTTAAGTGCCAAGTGGCCAGGGGTGTGGAGGGCCGGGCACCTCATCATGCCATGACCCGGGTGTGAGGCTTTACACTTCAGTGACATGACCCCGGGTGTGAGGGTTGCACCTTTTAGCAAGTGACCTGGGGTGTGAGGGCTGCCAAGACCACTAGGTACATGACCAGGGGTGAGGCCGGGCAAACCTTCAGTGCCATGGCCAGGGGTGTGAGGGTCGGCACCTCATCAGTGCCACACCCGGAGTGTGAGGGGCTGGCACCACTTCAGTGACATGACCTGGGGTGTGAGGGCCGGCACCACTTCAGTGACATGACCGGTGTGAGGGCTCGGCACCCCTTAGGGACATGACCTGGGTGAGGGCCGGGCACCCCACAGCACCATGACCCGGGGTGAGGCTGCCCCTTCAGTGCCAAGGACCCGGGTGTGAGGGCTGGGCACCCTCCAGCACCATGGCCTGGGGTGTGAGGGGCTGGGCACTTTTCAGCGGCTCGCGAAACGGGTGGGTGGGGGTGGTATGCAAGTAAATCTTTACAGCAGAACTGCGTGAGGCCGGGCACCCTTCATATGACCCGCGGGAAGGGCCGGGCACCCCTTCAGCACCATGACCCGGTGTGAGAGGGCCGGGCACCTCTTTAGGGAGATGCACCCGGGTGGAGGGCCGCACTCTCCAGCACCATGACCTGGGTGTGTGAGGGCCGGGCACCCCTTCAGTGCCATGACCCGGGTGAGGGCTGGGCACTCTTCAGTGTTTCACGAATCGGGAGGAGGGCTTAAACCCTTAGTGACATGACCGTGTGAGGGGCTGGGTGCTCTCTTCAGTGTCACTTAATCGGGGTGTGAGGGACGGGCACCCCTTCAGTGACATGACTTGGAGTATGAGGGCTGCACCCTCCAGCACCACATGACCTGGGTGTGAGGGCCGGCACTCCCTTCAGTGCCATGACCCGATGTGTGAGGGCTGGGCACCCTTCAGTGTCACGAATCGGGTGTGAGGGCCGGGCACCCCTTCAGTGACATGACCTGGGTGTGAGGCCGGGCACCGCTTTGTGCGCGCGAATCGGGGTGAGGGCTGGGCACCCCCGCACCATGACCCGGGGTGAGGCCACACTGCACCATGGCCCGGTGTGAGGGCCGGGCAGCCTTTCACAGTGACATGACCCGGGTGTGGAGGCCGTTCCTCCAGCACCATGGCCTGGGTGTTAGGCCGGCACCCTTCAGCGACCCGATGTAAACAGGGTTCGACACCCTCCGTGCCACCATGGCCTGGAGTGAGGGCCGGGTAACTTTCTTCAGTGCTATGAATCGGGGCAGGGCCGGGCACCACTTAGGTACATGAACAGTGAGGGCTGGGCAAAGCTTCAGTGCCATGTCCAGGCGTGCAGGCTGGCACCCCTTTTTATGCTACATGGAACAGCTGCGGTGAGTGCCGACACCTACAAGAAAAGCGAAACCAGGGTGAGGCCGACACCCCTTAATAGTTATCCGTGTCATACGGCACCTCCGGTACCTGACCCGGAGTGTGAAGGCCGGGCACCCCATAAGTGACATGAACTCAGTTTTGAAGCCCGCACCTCTTCAGTGGATGGCGAAACGGGGTGTGGTGGCAGGGGCACCTTTGCTGTGCAAGGCGAACCGGGGTGGTGAGGGCTGACACCATTTCACATGACCTGGAGTGTGAGGGCCGGCACCAAATTAAGTGACATGAACTGTTTAGGCCGGGCACCCCTTCAGTGACATGAACGGGGTGTGGGGCAGGGCACCCCTTTCACAGTGTTGGTGAACCGGGGTGTAAGGGCTGGGCACCACATGACCGTGTGAGGGCCAGGCACCACGCGTCAGCACATGACTCCGGGTGGCCAGGCACCCCTTCAGTGCCATGACCTGGGGTATGACGGCTGGCACCCCTTCAGGGACATGACCCAGGGTGTGAGGGCTGCCACCCTTCAGTGACATGACCCGGGTGTGAGGGCCGGGCACCTCCAGCACCATGACCCGGGGTGGGCGGGAGGCCAGGCACCCTTCAGTAGACATGACCCGAGTGTGAGGCCGGGCACCCTTTTCAGTGACATGACCTGGGTGTGAAGGCCGGGCACCCCCTCCAGCACCATGACCCGGGTATGAGGGCCGGGCACCCCTTTAGTGCTATGACCTGGGTGTGAGGGTTGGGCGCACCACTTAGGTACATGACCAGGGGTGTGGGAGGGCTGGCAAACCTATGCCATGGCCAGGGTGTGGGAGGGTTGCACCCTATCAGTGCCACACCCGGGGTGTGAGGGCCGGACACCACTTCACAGTGATACACCTCGGTGTGAGGGCTGGGCACCTTTTTTAGTGCTATGACCCTGCGTGAGGGCCGCCAGCACCACTTTAGGCATGACCAGGTGTGAGGCCGGGCAACCAGTGCCGCGTCAGGGGTGTGGGAGGCCGGGCACTTCATCATGCCATGACCTGGTGTGAGGGCTGCCGGGCACCGCACTTCAGTGACATGACCTGGGTGTGAGGGCTGGGCACCACTTCAAAGTGACATGACCTGGGGTGTGGAGGCTGGGCACCCCTTTTTGAGGGACATGAACAGGGGTGGAGGGGCTGCACCCCTTCCAGCACCATGACCTGGGGTGTGAGGCTGCTCCCTTCAGTGCTATGACCCAGTGTGGAGGGCTGGGCACCCTCCAGCACCATGACCCGGGGTATGAGGCCGGCACCCCTTTAGTGCTATGATCTGGGTGTGAGGGCTGGGCAATCCTTAGGTACATGACCAGGTGTGAGGGGCTGGGTAAACCTTAAGTGCCATGGCTAGGGGGTGTGGGAGGGCTGGGCACCCCATCACTGCCATGACCCGGGTGTGAGGGCCGGACACCACTTCAGTGACATGACCCTGGGTGTGAGGGTCAGCCCCTTTTAGTGCTATGACCTGGGGTGTGAGGGGCCGCACCACTTTAGGTAATATGACCAGGGTGTGAGGCCGGGCAAACCTTCAGTGCCATGGCTAGGGTGGAGGGTCAGCACCCATCAGCCATGACCTGGGTAGAAAATGGGCACCACTTCAGTGACATGTAACCCGGGGTGTGAGGGCCGGGCACCACTTCAGTGACATGACCCGGGGTGTGAGGGCCGGCACCTCAGGGACATGACCCGGTGTGTGAGGGCTGGGCACCCCTTCAGCACCATGACCCGGGGTGAGGGCCGGGCTCCTTCAGTGCCATGACTCCGGGTGTGGTGGCCGGCACCCCTCCAGCACCATGGCCTGGGGTGTGAGGGCCGGGCACCTTCAGTGTCATGAAACGGGTGTGGGGAAGGGCACCCTTCAGTGCTCATGAATCGGGGTGTGAGGACAGGCCCTTCAGGGTGTCACGGGAATCGGGGTGTGAGGGACGGGCACCCTTCAGTGACATGACTTGGGGTATGAGGGCCGGCACCTCCAGCACCATGACTCCGGGGTGTGAGGGCCGGGCACCCCTTCAGTGCCATGACCTGATGTGTGAGGGCTGGGCACCCCTTCAGTGTCACGAATCGGGGTGTGAGGGCCGGGCACCCTTCAGTGACATGACCCGGGGTGAGGGCCGGGCACCGCTTCAGTGCCATGAATCGGGGTGTGAGGGCTGGGCACCCTCACACCATGACCCGGGGTGTGAGGGCCAGGAATCAATCCAGCACCATGGCCCGGGGTAAGGAGGGCTGGCAGCCTCTTCAGTGACATGACCCGGTGTGAGGGCCGGGCACCCTCCAGCACCATGGCCTGGGTGTTAGGCTGGCACCCCTTCAGTGCCTGGCGGCGACCCGGATGTGTCAGGGCCTGGACACCCTCCAGCACCATGGCCTGGAGGTGGAGGGCTGCTGACTCCTTTCAGTGCCATGAATCGGGGTGTGAGGGCTGGCACCCCTCAGACATGACCCAGGGTTGAGGGCCGGGCACCCCTTCAGTGTCACGAATCGGTGTGTGAGGGCTGGCACCTCTTTAGTGACATGACTCCGGGTGTGAGGCTGGCACCCTTCAGTGCCGAAATCGGGGTGTGAGGGACTGGCACCCTTCAGTGAGACATGACTTTGGGGTATGAGGGCCGGCACCTCCAGCACCATGACCCGGGGTGTGGAGGCCGGCACCCTCAGTGCCATGACCCGGGTGTGAGTGGGCCGGCACCCTTCAGTGACACTCTTAATCAAAGTGTTAGGGCCGGGCACCCATTTAGTGACACATATCCGGGGTGTGAGGGCTGGCATTCCCTTCAGTGTCACGAATCGGGTGTGAGGACGGGCACCCCTTCAGTGACATGACTTGGGGTATGAGGGCCGGGGCACCCTCCAGCACCATGACCTGGGTGTGAGGCCGCACCCCTGGAGTGCCATGACCCGATGTGAGGGTTGGGCACCCCTTTCCAGTGTCACGAATCGGGGTGTGAGGGCCGGGCACCCCTTCAGTGACATGACCCGGGGTGTGAGGGCCGGGCACCCTTCAGTGCCATGAATCGGGGTGTGAGGGCTGCACCCTCAGCACCATGACTCAGGTGTGAGGCCAGGCATCAATCCAGCACCATGGCCCGGGTGTGTGAGGGCTGACACCCCTTCAGTGACATGACCTGGGCGGAGGGCTTTCAGTGATATGACCCGGGTGTGAAGGCTGGGCACCTCCAGCACCATGACCTGGGGTATGAGGGCCGGCACCCCCTTTTAGTGCTATGACCCGGGTGTGAGGGTCAAGGCACCACTTTAGGTACATGACCAGGGGTGTGAGGGCTGGCAAACCTTCAGTGCCATGGCCAGGGGTGAGCCGGGCACCTCATCAGTGCCATGACCGGGGTGTGAGTGGCCGGGCACCACGCAGCGGACATGTAGGGACCCGAGTGGGCGTGGAGTTGCCGGGCACCTGCCTTGAATTCTGATGATGGACCGGGGTAAGTCATGGCCGTGCACCCCCTTCAGTGACATGACTCCGGGGTGAGGGTCGTGCAACTTTTAGTGACATGACCCGGGTGTGAAGCGCCAGGCACCCTCCAGCACCATGACCTGGCAGGTGTGAGGCTACGGGCACCTCTTCAGTGCCATGACCGGTTGTGAGGGCCGCCACCACTTCAGTGATATGACCCGGGTGGTGAGGTGCTGCACCCCCAGCACCATGACCTCGGGTGTAAGGGCCGGGCTCCTCTTCAGTGCCATTACCCGGGGTGTGAGGGCTGGGCACCCTTCAGTGACACATGACCAAGGGTGTGAGGGACTGGCACGTTCAAAGTTCCATGAATAGGGTGTGATGTCCGGCACTCTGTATTCCCCCATGACCCGGTATATGAGGGCTGGGCACCCCTCCAGCACCATGGCCCGGGGTGTGAGGGCCGGGCACCCTTTCAGTGACATGACCAGTGTGTGAGGGCCGGGCACCCCTCCAGCACCATGGCCTGGGGTGTTAGGGCCGGGCACCCCTTCAGTGTCATGACCCGGATGTGTCAGGGCCTGACACCCCTCCAGCACATGGCCTGGAGTGTGAGGGCCGGGCACCCTTTCAGTGCCATGAATCGGGGTGTGAGGGCCGGTCACCACTTTAGGTACATGACCAGGGGTGTGAGGGCCGGGCAAAGCTTCAGTGCCATGTCCAGGGGTGTGAATGGCGGGCACCTCATCAGTGCCATGACCCGGGGTGTGAGAACCGGGCACCCCTTAAGTGCCATGAAACGGCGTGTGAGTGCCGAGCACCCATACAGTGCTTTGAACCAGGGTGTGAGGGTCGTGCACCCCTTTACAAGACCCGGGATGTCAGGGCTGGGCACCCCTCCAGCACCATGACCCGGAGTGTGAGGGCCGGGCACCCCATAAGTGACATGAACCGGGGTTTTAGGGCCGGGCACCCCTTCAGTGACATGAAACGTGGTTTGGGGGCAGGGCACCCCTACAGTGTTATGAACCAGGGTGGGAGGGCCGGACACCATTTCACATGACCCGGAGTGTGAGGGTCGGGCACCCCTTAAGTGACATGAACCGAGGTTTTAGGGCCGGGCACCCCTTCAGTGACATGAAACGGGGTGTAGGGGCAGGGCACCCCTACAGTGTTATGAACCGGGGTGTAAGGGCCGGGCACCCTTTCACATGACCCGGGGTGTGAGGGCCGGGCACCACTTCAGTGACATGACCCGGGGTGTGAGGGCCGGGCACCCCTTTAGGTCCATGACCCGAGGTGTGGGGGCCAGGCACCCCTTCAGTGCCATGACCCGGGGTATGACGGCCGGGCACCCCTTCAGGGACATGACCCGGCGTGTGAGGGCCGTTTACCCTTTCAGTGACATGACCCAGGGTGTGAGGGCGGGCACCTCAGCACCATGACCCCAGGGGTATGGGGCCAGGCACCTTCAGTGCCTGACAGGGTGTGAAGGGCCGGGCACCCTTCAGTGACATGACCCAGGTGTGGAGGGCTGGCTCCTTCAGTGCCATGACCCTGTGTAGGCCGGGCACCCCTCCAGCGCCATGGCCTGGGGTGTGAGGGCTGGGCACCCTTTCAGTGTCATGAAACGGCGGGTGTGGGGAATTCCCTACAGTTTATGAACTGGGTGAGGGCCGGGCACCCTTTCACATGACCCGTGGCGGCCGGGCACCCTTCTGTAGCACCACCACATGACCAGGGGTGTGAGGGCCGGGCATTCTTCAGTGTCACGAATCGGGGTGTGAGGAGGGCCGGGCACCTCAGTGACATGACCCGGGGTGTGAGGGCTGGGCACCGTTTCAGTGCGCGTGAATCGGGGTGAGGGCCGGGCACCCCTGCCAGCACCATGACCTGGGGTGGGAGGGCTGGCCAGGAATCCAGCACCTGGCGGCCTGGGTGTGTGAGGGGGCTGGGCAGCCTTCAGACATGGACCTGCTGTGTGAGGGCCACCCCTCCAGCACTATGCGCGGCTGGCCTGGGGTGTTAGGGCTGGGCACCCCTTCAGCAAGTGTCATGACCTGGATGTGTCAGGGTTTTACACCTCCAGCACCATGGCCTGGAGGAGGGCCGGGCACTTTTCAGTGCCAAATCGGGGTGAGGGCTGCACCCTTTCAGTGACATGACCCAGGGTGTGTGAGGGCCGGGCACTTCTTCCAGTGTCACGAATCGGGTTGTAGGGCACCCCTAGTGACATGACCCGTGTGAGGGCTGGGCATTCCCTTCAGTAAGCCACAACCGGGGTGTGTGAGGGACGGCACCCCTTCAGTGACATGCGACTTTGGGGGTATGAGGGGCCGGGCACCTCCAGCACCATGACCCGTGCAGGGGCTGGGCCTGTGCCATGTGACCCGGGGGTGGAGGCCGGCACCCCTTCAGTGACACACACGAATCAGTGTGAGGCTGGGCAACGCATTTAGTGACACATGACCCGGGTGTGAGGCCGGGCATTCCCCTTCAAAAGTCACGAATCGGGGTGTGAGGACGGCACCCCTTCAGTACATGACTTGGGGGTATGAGGGCTGGCACCCCTCCACAATTGTCTGGGAGGGCTGGGCACCCTTGAGTGCTAAGACCCGATGTGTGAGGGTTGCAATTCCAGTGCTGAATCGGGGTGAGGCCTTCAGTGACATGACCTGGGGTGTGTGAGGGCCGGGCACCCTTTCAGTGCCATGAATCGCGAGGCACCCTCAGCACCATGACTCCGGGGTGAGGGCCAGGCATCAATCCAGCACCATGGCCCGGGTGAGGGCCGGACACCTTCAGTGACATGGACCGGTGTGAGGGTCGGCACCCTTTTCAGTGATATGACCCGTGAAGGCTGGGCACCCCTCCACCATGACCCGGGGTATGAGGGCCGGGGCACTTTTTAGTGCTATGACCCGGGGTGTGAGGGCTGGCACTACTTTAGGTACATGACCAGGGGTGTGAGGCTGGCAAATCCTCAGCAAAAGGCCAGGTGTGGAAGGGCACCTCATCAGTGCTGGCGACCTGGGTGGGAGGTCAGCACCAGACATGACCAGGGTGTGAGTGTCAAAATACACTGCAGCCATGGCCTGTGGCACCCTTCAGTGACATAATCTGGGGTGGAGGGGCTGCACCCTCTTTAGGTGACATGGACCCGGGGTGGAGGCGCCAGGCACCCCTCCAGCACCATGACCTGGGGGTGGGAGGGCCAGGCAGCACCCTTCAGTGCCAAGGACCCGGTTGTGAGGGCTGCCACCACTTCAGTGACATGACCCGGGGTGAGGGCTGGCACCCCTTCTCAGCACCAAGACCCGGGGTGGTATGGCCGGGCTCCCTTCAGTGCCACATCTGTGAGGCTGGGCACCAGTGACATGACCAAGGTGTGAGGACCGGGCAAACTGTTCAGTTCCATGAAGTCAGGGGTGTGTGATGTCCAAACTGCATTCTGTCATGGAGAAGTGAGGGCTGGGCACCCCTTCCAGCACCATGGCCCGTGTGAGGGCCGGGCACCTTTCAGGACATGACCCGGGTGTGGAGGGGCTGGCACCCTCCACACCATGGTGGCCTGGGGTGTTAGGCCGGGCATTCCCTTCAGTGTCATGACCCGGATGTGGGTAGCCTGACACTCCTCCAGCACCATGGCCTGGAGTGAGGGGCCGGGGCACCCTTTCAGTGCTATGAATCGGGTGTGAGGGCCGGGCACCACTTAGGTACATGACCAGGGTGTGAGGGCTGGGCAAAGCATCAGTGCCATGTCCAGGGGTGAATGCAGGGCACTTCATCAGTGCCATGACCCGGTGAAAAGCGAGCACCCATACAGTGTTTTTGAACCAGGTGAGGTTGAGCACCTCTTTGAGCAAGACCCAAAAAGCCAAGGTTGGGCACCCCTCCAGTACCACATGAGACCCGGAGTGAAGGCCGGGCACCCCATATGACATGAACTGTTTTAGGGGCCTGCTACTTCTTCAGTGACACATGAAACGGGGTGTGTAGGCAGGGCACCCCCTACAGTGTTATGTGAACTGGGGGTGTGGCCGGACACCATTTTCCCATGACCTGGAGTGGTGAGGGCTGGCACGAAGGCGACATGAACTGGAAGCTGAGGCTGGCACCTTCATATGGAAGCAGGGCACCCCTACAGCAGTGTTAATATGAACTGGGGTGTAAGGGCTAATCTTTCACATGACCCCTGGGGGTGTGAGGGCTGGCACCACGTCAGGTGACATGACCTGGGGTGTGAGGGCCAGGCACCCCTTCAGTGGCCAGGGTGAGGCCGGGCACCCCATCAGTGCCATGACCTGGGGTGGAGAGGGGCCGGGCACCACTTCAGTGACATGACCTGGTGGAGGGGGGCCGGGCACCACTTCAGGACATGACCTGGGGTGTGGAGGCTGGCACCCTCAGGGACATGGACCTGGGGTGTGTGGGGCCGGTGCACCCCTTCAGCACCACATGAGACCTGGTGGAGGCTGGCTCCCCTTCAGGTGCCATGACCTGTGTGTGAGGGCCGGCTCCTTCAGCCATGACCCCAGGAGGGCCGGGCACCTCCAGCGCCATGGTGGTGGCCTGGGGGTGAGGGGCCAAGCACCCTTCTGTGTCAAAGCAAAACGGGGGTGTGGGGGAAGGGCACCCCTACAGTCATGGGTGAGGCCACACCCTTTCACATGACCCGGGGTGGGCCGGGCACCCCAGACCACATGAGAGACCAGGGGTGTGAGGGCTGGGCACCCTTCAGCCACGAATCGGGGGTGTGAGGGCCGGGCACCCCCTTAATGACATGACCCGGGGTGGAGAGGGCAGGGCACCCCTCAGTGCAAGTGACCTGGGGGTGAGGCTGGAGCCTTCAGTGTCACGAATCGGGGTGTGAGGCCGGCACCCCTTTCAGTGACATGACTTGGGGTGGCGGAGGTCAAGCAATCTCTCCAGCACACCACAGACCCTGGGTGTGGGGTCAGCACCCTTCAGTTGCCATGACCCGGGGTGGGAGGGCCGGGCACCCCTTCAGTGTCACGAATCGGGGTGTGAGGGAAGGGCACCCTTCAGTGACATGACCCGGGTGTGAGGGGCCGGGCACCCCTCAGTCACGAACTGGGGTGAGGGCCGGGCACCCTTTCAGTGCTATGAATCGTGTGTGAGGGCCAGGCATCAATTCAGCACCATGGCCTGGGGTGAGGCTGTGACACCTTCAGTGACATGACCTGGGGTGTGAGGGCCGGGCACCCTTCATGATATAACCCAGGGTGGAAGGCCGGGCACCCTCCAGCACCATGAGACCTGGTATGAGGGGCTGGCACCCTTTAGTGCTATGACCCAGTGTGAGGAACCCTTCATGGCCTGGGCAGGTGAGGGGGTTGGGCACCTTCAGTGAAATAATTAGTGGAGGGTTGGGCACCCTTCAGCACCATGACCCAGGTGTTAGGCCTATGCCAAGAATCGGTGTGAGGCTGGCACCTATCAGCACCATGAACCTGGTGAGGCTGGGAGCTGCCTAACCTCATGCGAGACCTGTGTGAGGCTGGGCACCCCTTTAGGGTCTGGCGGACTGGGGTGTCAGTGCCGTGCACCCCTTTCAGTGACATGACCTGGGGGTGGAGGCCGGCATCTCCAGCAACATGGCCTGGGTGGAGGGCCAGGCACCCTCTGTAGTGCCATGACCCGGGTCAGGAGGGCTGCACCCCTTCAGTGACATGACCCGGGGAGGGCCGGGCACCCTCTGTAGCACCGTGACCCGGGTAAGGGCCGGCCCTTCAGTGCCATTGCCATCACCTGGGGTGGGGAGGGCTGGGCACCCTTCTCAGTGAGACACATGACCAAGGGTGTGGAGGACCGGCACCTGTTCAGTTCCATGCAATAGGGGTGTGATGTCCGTGGGCACCCTTCATTCCTGCCATCTGCATATGAGGAAGGCACCCTCCAGCACCATGGCCTGGGGGTGTGAGGGCCGGCACCACTTTAGGTGTACACACCGTGGAGGGCTGGGCAAAGCTTCAGTGCCATGTCCAGGGTGTGTGAATGTCGAAACTCATCAGTGCCATATGAACCGGGTTTAGGGCCTGGTACCCCTTCAGTGAGACATGAACGTGTGTAGGGGCAGGGCACCCCTACAGCAAGTGAACTGGGGTGTAAGGGCCGGGCACCACACATGACCTGGGGTGTGAGGGCCGGGCAGCACCACGTCAGGACACATGACCTGGGGTGAGGGCCAGGCACCTTCTGAAGCTGGCGACCTGGAGAGCCGGCCGGCACCTCTTCAGGACATGACCCGGGGTGTGAGGAAGGAGCCACCCTCAGTGACATGAGATCTCTGGGTGTAGGGCCAGGCACCCTCCAGCACCATGACCTGGGGCAGGAGGGCTGGCACCTCAGTGACATGAGTCGGGAGTGAGGCCGGGCACCCTTCAGTTAAGAGATGAAACGGGGTGTGGTGTTAGGGCACCATACAGTGTTATGAACTGCCGGGCACCCTTCACATGACCCGGGGTGTGAGGGCTGGCACCACTGGTGACATAATCCTGGGGTGTGAGGGTCAGGCACCTTCAGTTATGAGAGATCTGGGCATGTTTGCCGGGGCACCCCTTCAGGTACATGAGACCCAGGGTGTGGCTGTTTACCCTTTTCAGTGACATGGACCCGGGGTGTGAGGAAGGGCACCCCTCCAGCACCATGACCTGCAGAGGTCAAAACTCTTCATGACATGACCTGGGTGAGCTGGGCACCTTTTCAGCATGATGACCTGTGGGAAGGCACTCTCCACACCTGGCGACCCAGGAGGTCAAATCTTTAGTGATAAGGGATCCGGGGTGTGTGGAGGGTCGGCACCACTTTAGGTACACATGACCAGGGGTGTGAGGGCCGGCAAACCTTATGCTATGGAAGGCTAGGGGTGTGAGGGCTGGCACCTCTATCAAAGCTAAGGACCCGGGGGTGTGGTGGGCCGACACCACTTCAGTGACAGACCCGCGTGAGGGCTGTTGGTCTTAGTGCTATGGCCTGGGTGTGAGGGCCGCGCACCACTTAGGTACATGACCAGGTGTGAGGGAAGCCGGGCACCTCATCAGTGCTATGACCTGAGGTATGAGGGCCGGGCACCACTTCAGGACATGACCTGGGTGTGAGGGCTGGGCACCACTTCCAGACATGACCTGGGGGTGAGGGCTGGGCACCTTGAAAGATATGACCCGGGTGTGAGGGCCGGTCACCCCTTCACAGCACCATGAATCTGGGGGTGTGAGGGCTGGCCCTTCAGTGCCAAGTGACCTGGGTGTGAGGCTGGGCACCATTCCAGCACCATGGCCTGGGGGTGAGGGCCGGGCACCTTCAGTGTCAGTGAAACGGGGTGTGGGGAAGGCACCCCTACAGTGTTATGTGTGTAACTGGGGGTGTGAGGCTGGAATCTTCACAAGGACCTGGGGTGGCAATGGGCACCTTCCAGGCCCATGAGACAAGTGTGAGGGCCGGGCACCCTTTCAGTGACATGACCCAGGGTGTGAGGGGTCAAATTCTCTTCAGTGTCAGCTTAAATCAAAGTGTAGGGCCGGCACTTTTTTAGGGTGACATGACCTGGGTGTGAGGGCCGGGCACCCTTCAGTGCTGAAGTGACCTGGGGTGGCTGGCACCCTTCTGTAGGCCGAATCGGGGGTGTGAGGGCCGGCACCTCAGTGACATTTGGGGTATGAGGCTGCGCCCAGCACCATGACCCGGGAGGTAGGGCCGGGCACCCTTCAGTGCTATGACCCGTGAGGCTGGGCACTCCTTCAGTGTCACAGAATCGGGGTGAGGCTGGGCACCCCTTTTCAGTATATGAATTGGGGTGTGAGGAAGGCCTGGCACTAATTCCAGCAACAGGCCTGGGTGAGGGGTGATACCTTCAGTTACATGACCGGGGTGAGGGCTTTGTCACCCCTTTTAGTGCTAAGCACCCTGTGAAGGCACCAACATGAATCGGGGTGGAGGCACCTTCAAAGACATGACCCAAAGTGAGGTGGGCTGGCACCCTTTCAGTGCTGAAATGGGGTGTGAGGGCTGGGGCACCCCTTTCAGTGCTCACGAATCGGGTGAGGCCGGGCACCCTTTGCCATGAAACGTGGTGTGTGAGGGCTGGGCACCCCTGCCAGTAAGCAAGGAACTCAGTGAGGCCGACCTCAGTGCCATGAATCGGGTTTGTGCACCCCCTCAGCACCATGACCTGGGGTGTGAGGGCCAGGCATCAATCCAGCACTATGGCCCGGGTGGAGGGCTGGACACCTTTCAGTGACATGACCGGGGTGTGAGGGCCGGGCACTTTCAGGATAGGCGACCTGGGTGTGTGAAGGCCGGAACCCTCCAGCACCATGACCCGTACAGAAGGGCACCCCTTTAATGCTAAGTGACCAGAGGGCCGGCACCACGAGGTCTCATGACCAGGGGGTGTGAGGCCGGGCAAACCAAAAGGCGGCTAGGGGTGTGAGGGTTGGCACTCGTCAGTGCTATGACCAGGAGTGCCCAAACACCCCAGTGACATGACCCAGGGTGTGAGTGCCGGGCACCGGCTTTAGTGACATGACCTGGGTGTGGCCGGGCACCTTTCAGTGACATGACTCTGGGGTGACGCTGGGCACCTTTTAGTGCTGGCGACCTGTGGAGGCCGCGGCACCCCTCGTCATAGAATCGGGGTGTGAGGCCGGGCACCTCTTTCAGTGCCATGCGAAACAGGGTGGAAGGCACCCCTACAGTGTTGGGGCAACTGGGGTGTGAGGGCCGGGCACCTTCATACATGACCTGGGGTGCAGGGTCGGGCACCCCTCTTCAGTGAAGATCGGTGAGGGCTGGGCACCTCACACCTGAGACCCAGGTGTTAAAAAGGCCGGCCTGATTTCAGTGCCAAGAACTGGGGCGAGGCCAGCGATCAGCACCATGACCCTGGGTGTGAGGGCTGAGCCAAGCCAACCCCATGACCTGGGGTTTGAGGTTCGGCACCCTTTTTAGGTCCACATGACCGTGTCATGGCCGGGCACCCTTTCAGTGACATGAGACCCGGGTGTGGAGGAAGGCCGGTCACCCTCTAGCGACATGGACCTGCAAGAAGGCTGGCACCCTCCACACCCAAGACCAGTGTGAGGGGCCAGGCACCTCTTCTGTAGTGCAATGAGACTCAAGAGTGTGTGAGGCCAGCACCCTCTCAGTGACATGGACCTGGTTAGGAAGGGCAATTCCTTCAGCACCATGACCCGGGTGTAGGCCGGGCACTCCTCCAGCACCACGGCCCGGAGTTGAGGCTGCACCAGTGCCAAGGTGAGGCCGGGCACCATCATTTCAGTATATGACCAGGGGTGTGAGGGCTGGGCAAACCTCAGTGCCATGTCCAGGGGTGAATGCCGGGCACTCATCAGTGCCAAGGACACGGGGTGAGGCCGGGCAACGCTATGCTATAGTGGTGTGGGGTGCCACCCATACAGGGTTGAACCAGGGTGTGGTGGTCGGGCGGGCACCCCTTTAGTGCTATGACCCGGGGTGTGAGGTCCGGGCACCACTTTAGGTACATGACCAGGGGTGTGAGAGCCGGGCAAACCTTCAGTGCCATGGCCAGGGGTGTGAGGGCCGGGCACCTCATCAGTGCCATGACCCGGGGTGTGAGGGCCAGGCACCACTTCAGTGACATGACCCGGGGTGTGAGGGCCGAGCACCACTTTAGGTACATGACCAGGGGTGTTTAGGGCCGGGGCAAACCTTCAGTGCCATGGCCAGGGGTGTGAGGGCCGGGCACCTCATAAGTGCCATGACCCGGGGTGTGAGGGCCGGGCACCAATTCAGTGACATGACCCGGGGTGTGAGGGCCGGGCACCCCTTTAGTGATCTGACCCGGGGTGTAAGGGCCGGGCACCCCTTCAGCACCATGACCCGGGGTTTAAGGGCCAGGCACCCCTTCAGTGCCATGACCCGGAGTGTGAGAGCTGGGCACCCCTTCAGTGACATGACCCGGGGTGTGAGGGCCGGGCACCCCAACAGCACCACGACCCGGGGGTGTGAGGCCGGGCACCACTTCAGCACCATGACCCGGGGTTTAAGGGCCAGGCACCCCTTCAGTGCCATGACCGAGTGTGACGGCCGGGAACCCTTCAGTGACATGACCGAGGTGTGAGGGCCGGGCACTAACAGCACCGACCCGGTGTGAGGGCCAGGAGCTGCCACTTCCAGCACCATGACCAGGGGTGTGCGGGTGAGCACCTTCAGTGCCATGACCGAGTGTGAGGCTCGGCACCCCTTCAGTGACATGACCCGGGGGTGTGAGGGCCGGGCACCCCTTCAGTGCCATGACCCGGGGAGTGTGAGGCCTGGCACCCTTCAGTGACATGACCAAGCATGTGAGGACCAGGCACCTTCAGTGACAGGACCCGGGTGTGAGGCCAGCCCTTCATCTCCATGACCCGGTATGTGAGGGCCGGGCACCCCTCCAGCACCATGGCCCGGGGTGTGAGGGCCGGGGACCCTTTCAGTGACATGACCCGGGTGTGAGGGCCGGGAACCCCTCCAGCCCCATGGCCTGGGGTGTGAGGGCCGGGCACCCCATCAGTGTCATGAAACGGGGTGTGGGGGCAGGGCACCCCTACAGTTTTATGAACCGGGGTGTGAGGGCCATGCACCCTTTCACATGACCCGGGGTGTAAGGGCCGGGCACCCCTTCAGCACCATGACCCTGGGTTTAAGGGCCAGGCACCCCTTCAGTGCCATGACCCGGAGTGTGAGAGCTGGGCACCCCTTCAGTGACATGACCGTGGCTGTGAGGGCCGGGCACCCTTTCAGTGACATGACCCGGGGTGTGAGGGCCGGGCACCCCTCCAGCACCATGACCCGGGGTGTGAGGGCCGGGCACCCTTTCAGTGCCATGAAACGGTGTGTGAGGGCCGGGCACCCCTACAGTGCTGCAGGGGTGTGAGGGCCGGGCACCCTTTCAGTGCCATGACCGGGGTGTGAGGGCCGGGCACCCCTTCAGCACCATGACCCGGGGTGTGAGGGCCTGGCACCCTTTCAGTGCCATGAAGCAGTGTGTGAGGCCGGGCACCCCATGCAACCGGGGTGAGGCCGGGCACCCTGTGAATCGGGGTGTGAGGGCCGGGCACCTTCAGCACCATGACCCGGGGTGTGAGGGCCTGGCAATCCAGCACCATGGCCACACCCTTCAGTGACATGACGGGGTGTGACGGCCGGGCACCGCCTTCAGTGACATGACCCGGGGTGTGAGGGCCGGGCACCGCTTCAACACCATGACCCGGGGTGTAAGGGCCAGGGACCCCTTCAGTGCCATGACCCGGAGTGTGAGAGCTGGGCACCCCTCCAGCACCATGACTTGGGGTGTGAGGGCCGGGCACCCCTTTAGTGCCATGACCCGGGGTGTGAGGGCCGGGCACCCCTTCAGTGTCATGAATCGGGGTGTGAGGGCCGGGCACCCTTTCAGTGCCATGAAACGGGGTGTGAGGGCCGGGCACCCCTTCAGTGTCATGACACGGGTGTGTCAGGGCCTGACACCCCTCCAGCTCCATGGCCCGGGGTGTGAGGGCCGGGCACCCTTTCAGTGCCATGAATCGGGGTGTGAGGGCCGGGCACCACTTTAGGTACTTGACCAGGGGTGTGAGGGCCGGGCAAAGCTTCAGTGCAATGGCCAAGGGTGTGAGGGCCATGCACGTCATCAGTGCCATGACCTGGGGTGTGAGGGCCGGGCACCACTTCAGTGACATGACCCGATGTGTTAGGGCCGGGCACTCCTTTAGGTCCATGACCCGGGGTGTCATGGCCGTGCACCCCTTCAGTGACATGACCCGGGGTGTGAGGGCCGGGCACCCTTTTAGTGACATGACCCGGGGTGTGAAGGCTGGGCACCCCTCCAGCACCATGACCTGGGGAGTAAGGGCCAGGCACCCCTTCAGTGCCATGACCCGGGGTGTGAGGGCCGGGCACCCTTTCAGTGCCATGAAACGGGGTGTGAGGGCCGGGCACCCCTACAGTGCTGCGAACCGGGGTGTGAGGGCCGGTCACCCCTTCACATGACCTGGGGTGTGAGGGCCGGGCACCCATTCAGTGCCATGAAACGGGGTGTGAGGGGCGGGGACCCCTTTACATGACCTGGGGTGTGAGGGTCGGGCACCCCTTCAGTGAAATGATTCCGGGTGTGAGGGCTGGGCACACCTTCAGCACCATGACCCAGGGTGTTAGGGCCGGGCTCGATTTCAGTGCCAAGAATCGGGGTGTGAGGCCCGGGCACCCCATCAGCACCATGACCCCGGGTGTGAGGGCCGGGAACCCCTTTAGGTCCATGACCCCGGGTGTCATGGCCGTGCACCCCTTCAGTGACATGACCCGGGGTGTGAGGGCCGGGCACCCTTTTACATGACCTGGGTTGTAAGGGCCGGGGACCCCTTCAGCACCATGACCCGGGGTGTGAGGGCCAGGCAACCCTTCAGTGCCATGACGTGGATTGTGAAAGCTGGGCACCCCTTCAGTGCCATGACCCGGGCTGTGAGGGCCGGGCACCCCTTCAGTGTCACGAATCGGGGAGTGAGGGCCGGGCACCCTTTCAGTGTCATGAAACGGGGTGTGATGGCCGGGCACCCTTTCAGTGACATGACCCGGGGTGTGAGGGCCGGGCACCTCCAGCACCATGACCCGGGGTATGAGGGTCGGGCACCCCTTCAGTGACATGACCGGGGTGTGAGGGCCGGGCACCCTTTCAGTGACATGACCGGGGATGTGAAGGCCGGGCACCCTCCAGCACCATGACCCGGGTATGAGGGCCGGGCACCCCTTTAGTGCTATGACCCGGGGTGTGATTGCCGGGCACCACTTTAGGTACATGACCAGGGGTGTGAGGGCCGGGCAATCCTTCAGTGCCATGACCTGGGGTGTGAGGGCCGGGCACCCCTTCAGCACCATGACCCGGGGTGTGAGGGCCGGGCTCCCCTTCAGTGCCATGACCCGGTGTGTAAGGCCTGGGCACCTCATGACCCGGGTGTCATGGCCAGCACCCCTTCAGTGACATGGGACCTGGGGTGTGAGGGCCGGGCACCTTACACACCTGGGTTGTGGAGGGCTGGGGGACCCTTCTCAGCACCATGACCTGGGTGACGGCTGCACAGCTTCAGTGCCATGACCTGAGGTGGGAGGGCTGGCACCTCTTCAGTGCCATGAGCTGTTGTGAGGGCTGGGTACGCCTTTAGTGCCATGGACCTGTGTGAGGGTTGGGCACCCTTCAGGACATGACCTGGGGTGGAGGGCCGGGCACGCCATTAGTACTATGAAACGGGGGGTAGGGGCCGGGCACCTACAGAGCTATGAACTGGGGTGGTGGAGGGACGGACACCCTTCAGTGTCAAGAACCGGGGTGTCAGGCCGGACACCCCTCCAGCACCATGGCCTGGGGGTGTGAAGGCCGGGCACCGCCTCAGTGCCATGACCTGAGGTGAGGCCAGGCACCCCTTCAGTGCCATGAGCCGGGATGTGGAGGGCCGGCACGCCTTAGTGCCATGACCCGGGTGAGGCCAGG